>NC_084569.2:14024958-14164958 GCF_033978685.3 Nerophis lumbriciformis
TGCAATAGTTTTTGGTGATTAGTACATTCAAATTGATAGCTTGTGGGGGGGTTTTCTACCTACATAACATTACACACTGCAAAATAATACAACTACACTATATTGCCAAAAGTCTTTGACCACCTGCCTTGACTCACATATGAACTTGAAGTGCCATCCCATTCCTAACCCATAGGGTTCAATATGACGTCGGTCCACCTTTTGCAGCTATTACAGCTTCAACTCTTCTGGGAAGGCTGTCCACAAGGTTGCGGAGTGTGTTTATAGGAATTTTTGGACCATTCTTCCAAAAGTGCATTGGTGAGGTCACACACTGATGTTGGTCGAGAAGGCCTGGCTCTCAGTTTCCGTTCTAATTCATCCCAAAAGTGTTCTATCGGGTTCAGGTCAGGACTCTGTGCAGGCCAGTCAAGTTCATCCACACTAAAGTCTGTCATCCATGTCTTTATGGACCTTGCTTTGTGCACTGGTGCACAGTCATGTTGGAAGAGGAAGGGGCCCGCTCCAAACTGTTCCCACAAGGTTGGGAGCATGGAATTGTCCAAAATGTTTTGGTATCCTGGAGCAATTCAAGTTAATTTCACTGGAACTAAGGGGCCAAACCCGACTCCTGAAAAACAACCTTACACCATAATTCCTCCTCCACCAAATTTCACACTCGGCACAATGCAGTCCGAAATGTAGCGTTCTCCTGGCAACCTCCAAACCCAGACTGGTCCATCAGATTGCAAGATGGAAAAGCGTGATTCATCACTCCAGAGAAGGCGTCTTCACTGCTCTAGAGTCCAGTGGTGACGTGCTTTACACCACTGCATCCCACGCTTTGCATTGGACTTGGTGATGTATGGCTTAGATGCAGCTGTCCGGCCATGGAAACCCATTCCATGAAGCTCTCTGCGTACTGTACGTGGGCTAATTGGAAGGTCTCATTAAGTTTGGAGCTCTGTAGCAACTGACTGTGCAGAAAATCTGCGACCTCTTTGCACTTTGCGCTTCAGCATCTGCTGACCCCTCTCTGTCAGTTTACGTGGCCTACCACTTGGTGGCTGAGTTGCTGTTGTTCCTAAACTCTTCCATGTTCTTATAACAAAGCCGACAGTTGACTTTGGAATATTTAGGCGCGAGGAAATTTCCCGACTGGATTTGTTGCACAGGTGGCATCCTATGACAGTTCCACGCTGGAAATCACTGAAAGCGGCCCATTCTTTCACAAATGTTTGTAGAAACAGTCTCCATGCCTAAGTGCTTGATTTTATACACAAAGGATTAGGACACCTGATTCTGATCATTTGGATGCGTGGCCAAATGTTATGGCAATATATGTCCTATGATATGTGCTGATATCGTATCAGATTTGGCCCCATACTTAAAAGTTCCAATATCGGAAGTGAAAAAGTCGTATTGGGAAACCTTTAATTGAAAGCATCGACATACCTCCTCTTTTTGCTTGCGGATGAAGAAGCTGTCAGCTACTCCCGTGCACACTTCAGGGTTCAGCTTCTCCTTCACTTTGGCCAGCAGCTCCTTCATGTCCCGGAGGGTTTCGTCGCGCCTCTTCATCATCGCCCGCCGATGTTTACTCCAGCTGAACAGCCGTGGGAAGGCGTTGTAAAGCTGGAACAAGTGACTGATTATGTTTTTGAAGAATGGAGGGGGGGAAAAAAAGCATGTCCTCGGTCCGTTTGAACCAGCCAAAAACCTCACCTGAATCTGTGGCGATCCATTCAGTGCAATGGTCTCATTGGCTCTTCTCACCATTTTGGTGAAGCGAGGGTCGCTGTAGTCAAACCTGCTGCCGTACACGATGGAGCAGATGATATTGGACGTGGCATTACTCAGTGGAGCTGTTGTGTCAAATGGTTGCCCTGAAAGAAAGAATGGTTTTCCTTAAGGGATGTTGACGGTACTTATACAAGTTTGCTCGGCAGAGTAACCGTGTAATACTCTTCCATATCAGTAGGTGGCAGCAGGTAGCTAAATGCTTTGTAGATGACGGAAACAGCGGGAGGCAGCGTGCAGGTAAAAAGGTATCGAATGCTTAAACCAAAAATAAACAAAAGGTGAGTGCCCCTAAGAAAAGGCATTGAAGCTTAGGGAAGGCTATGCAGAACGAGACTAAAACTGAACTGGCAACAAAGTAAACAAAAACAGAATGCTGGACGACAGCAAAGACTTACTGTGACGCAAAGACAGCGTCCACAAAGTACATCCGAACATGACATGACAATCAACAATGTCCCCCCAAGGAAGGATAAAAACAACTGAACTATTCCTAATTGCTAAAACAGAGTTGATGCGGGTAATATCGCTCAAAGGAAGACATGAAATTGCTACAGGAAAATACCCCCAAAAAAGAAAAAGCCACAAAAATAGGAGCGCAAGACAAGAACTAAAACACTAGACCAGGGGTCGGCAACCCAAAATGTTGAAAGAGCCATATTGGACCAAAAATACAAAAACATATCTGTCTGGAGCCGCTAAAAATTAAAAGCCATATTACATACAGATAGTGTGTCATGAGATATAAATTGAATTAAGAAGACTTAAAGGAAACAAAATGACCCCAAATATACCTACAAATGAGGCATAATGATGCAATATGTACATATAGCTAGCCTAAATAGCATGTTAGCATCAATTAGCTTGCAGCGACCAAATATGTCCGATTAGCACTCCACACAAGTCAATAACATCAACAAAACTCACCTTTGTGCATTCATGCACAACCTTAAACGTTTGGTGGACAAAATGAGACAGAAAAAGAAGTGGCATAAAACACGTCCGAGAAAGTCGGAGAAAGTTATACATGTAAACAAACTAAGGTGAGTTCAAGGACCGCCAAAATTAGTAGGACAAAACGGCGCTCGCCAAATACTCGAATCAGTGAAGCTGACAGTGTGCTTTATAACAATTAAATAAATGATAAATGGGTTGTACTTGTATAGCGCTTTTCTACCTTCAAGGTACTCAAAGCGCTTTGACACTACTTCCACATTTACCCATTCACACACACATTCACACACTGATGGAGGGAGCTGCCATGCAAGGCGCTAACCAGCACCCATCAGGAGCAAGGGTGAAGTGTCTTGCTCAGGACACAACGGACATGACGAGGTTGGTACTAGGTGGGGATTGAACCAGGGACCCTTGGGTTGCGCACGGCCACTCTCCCACTGCGCCACGTTTGTGTCATGTTTGTCCTCCTACAGAAACCATATTAAAACAAAAAATGTATTTTTTTCCTCTCATCTTTTTCCATTTTTCATACATTTTTTAAAAAGCTCCAGAGAGCCACTAGGGCGGCGCTAAAGAGCCGCTCTAGAGGCGCGGGTTGCCGACCCCTGCCCTAAGAAAAGGCATTGAAGCTTAGGGAAGGCTATGCAGAACGAGACTAAAACTGAACTGGCAACAAAGTAAACAAAAACAGAATGCTGGACGACAGCAAAGACTTACTGTGGAGCAAAGACAGCGTCCACAAAGTACATCCGAACATGACATGACAATCAACAATGTCCCCACAAGGAAGGATGAAAACAACTGAAATATTCCTAATTGCTAAAACAGAGTTGATGCGGGTAATATCGCTCAAAGGAAGACATGAAATCGCTACAGGAAAATACCCCCAAAAAAGAAAAAGCCACCAAAATAGGAGCGCAAGACAAGAACTAAAACACTAGACCTATAGTGATGCATGCTTGGTTATGGTTTAAAGCCATATCCAACAATTGCGACAACGACTTTTTACTGTCAACTGAGTTTTATTTTTTAATGATTTCTGCTGGTGGTGTGCCTCCGCAATTTTTCAACGCAAAAAATGTGCCTTGGCTCAAAAAAGGTTGAAAAACACTGGCATATGGTATACCACCGTAACAGCATCATAGCGACCACGTTTCTGCCGAAACAAAAACTCTAGTTTTTCGACCCGGTCATTATGATGCTGTTTCGGCATTATATCATATGTGACCCGTGTTAAAAACTAGAGTTTTTGTTTCGGCAGAAACCTGGTCGCAGGTATCGGACACATCGTTGTGTCCTCGGATACCTCCTTGGAGGTATCCTCGCTCATCCATGCGGACTGGACACTGGCCGAGAGTTGGTTGGTGGCCGAGGGTGGAGTCGGCTCTCTTGGTTGCTTTATTGGGTCTGCTCCTCTCTCTGGCCATGCTCACCCCAACCCCAGCAGACGATGGCGTGGAACACCGCAGAGGCCACCACAATGTATATGTTTTTTTGACCCTACTGCAGGGGTAGGGAACCTATGGCTCTAGAGCCAGATGTGGCTCTTTTGATGACTGCATCTGGCGCTCAGATAAATCTTAGCTGACATTGCTTAACACGATAAGTAATGAATAATTCCGCTGGTAATCAGTGTTAAAAATAACATTCAGAATATAAAACATTCTCATGCATTTTAATCCATCCATCCGTTTTGTACCGCACTTGTTCAATAAATAACAATGTTATTAAAAATAATTAGAGATTTTTTATACTCTAAAAATGTTGGTCTTACTTAAAAAATGCACGCATTTAGTTGTCCATCCATCCATCCATTTTCTACCACTTGTCCCTTTTTGGGGTCGCGGGGGGTCACTGGAGCGTATCTCAGCTGCAGTCGGGCGGAAGGCGGGGTACACCCTGGACAAGTCGCCACCTCATCACAAGGCCAACACAGATAGACAACATTCACACTCACATTCACACACTAGGGCCAATTTAGTGTGGCCAATCAAACCTATCCCCAGGTGCATGTCTTTGGAGGTGGGAGGAAGCCGGAGTACCCGGAGGGAACCCACGCAGTCACGGGGAGAACATGCAAACTCCACACAGAAAGATCCCCAGCGCAGGATCGAACCCTGGATCTTCGTATTGTGAGGCAGATGCACTAACCCCTCTTCCATCGTGCTGCCCGCATTTAGTTGTATTCAGTGTTAAAAAATATGATGTGGCTCTCACGGAAATACATTTTAAAAATATTTGGCTTTCATTGCTCTCTCAGCCAAAAAGGTTCCCGACCCCTGCCCTAGTGTGTGAATGTGAGTGTGAATGTTGGCTGTCTATCTGTGCTGGCCCTGTGATGAGGGGGTGACTTGTCCAGGGTGTACCCCGCCTTCCGCCCAAATGCAGCTGAGATAGGCTCCAGCACCCCCCGCGACCCCAAAAGGGACAAGCGGTAGAAAATGGATGGATGGATAATATTTTAGTTGAAGGTACAGTATACCTATTGTGTTGGGTGGACTGAATCATGTGTACCTAATCATTTGGCCACAGGTGTAGGTATTATTTGGAGCCTACCAATTATTTTGGGTGCACGTTTGTGATATTTCAAATCTTTTTCACGTCTCAAACACTACTACCATGTCATACTTGGTAGGGATAGCAATCCTACAACTCATGAATCGATTCTATTCATAATATATAATAATTTATTTGAAATTATTATATATTATTTTATTACTGTTTATTCCATTAGTCAAAGTTAATGTCCCAACGATAGTCACACACACGCTAGGTGTGGTGAAATGACCCTCTGCATTTGACCCATCCCCTTGTTCACCCCCTGGGAGGTGAGGGGAGCAGTGAGCAGCAGCGGTGGCCGCGCTCAGGAATCATTTTGGTGATTTAACCCTTGTGTAATGTTCATATTGTTGTTACTCAGCCAGCGTTTGTGGGTCTGATGGACCCGTTGCATTTTGTGGCTTTTAATGCCTGACAATCAAACACTTTTATGTTAAAATACTGAACAGATGTTTATTGGGATAAGGTAAACATCTGTTCAGTATTTTAACATAAAAGTGTTTGATTGTGAGGCATTAAAAGCCACAAAATGCAACGGGTCCATCAGACCCACAATCGCTGGCTGAGTAACAGGTTACAAAAGTTATTTAATAAGAAGCCAAAAACAATAATGTTCGTGTTGGAGGAGTTGTGAATTAGATACACCTGCAGTCTGCAGGTGTACCTAATGTTGTGGCCCTGCAGTCATTCACAACTCCTCCAACATGAACATTATTGTTTTTGCACTTTTTGGCTTCTTATGAAATAACTTTTTTAAATAGATTCAATCTTGCACGTGGAAAGTTTAAGTGTGGGCTTTAGTTGATATAACAATTCTACAACGGGGGTGCAGGAGGCAGGATTACTGGAGCCTCAGCCAGTGCGTCTTTTGCAGCCGTTTTATGATCGCTCAGCACAAGAAATACGTTACACACATACAGTTGTTGACAAAATACACTGTACATTATATACCTCAGCTAACTAAACTATGGAAATGTATAATATAATTCATATAGCAATACAGTCTCACTGCACAGCAGGCCAGCAGTTAGCCGAGTCCGGAATCCATGTTGAGGCACTGAGTGACGTGCCTCAACTGGCTGCTGATCACCGCACCGTCTCTTCTCAGTATTTGAACGGCAAATGTGAAAATTCAGCGATTTTGAATAAAAATAATCTAAAACTGGTGAAGTTAAATGGAAAATAACTTTATAGTATAATCACTGGATACATATAACAATTTAATTATTTTTTTTTTCTTTTTACATTTTTTTTCTTTCCATGATGGCAGGTGAGGCCCCGCCTCACCTGCCTCTAGTGACTATATATATATATATATATATATATATATATATATATATATATATATATATATATATATATATATATATATATATACATACATATATACATTGTCTTTATAATCCGTTTTGTCATTTAACATCAATTAACATTGATGTTCATCAACATTTAACATTGTCACGTTATCGATGGGAAAATTCATTTTTAGACAATATGATTTGCCTGAGCGGCTAGGAGACACCAAGAGTAACAAGCGGTAGAAAATGAATTAGAAAGGAAAGATTAAAAAAAAAAAATAGATAAATAAAAAATAAAAAATGTAACTTGGGACTTCCTGTGGGACGGATTTTGGATGCTGGGGGGCCGATTCCGATAGTTTGGGGACCCCTGGTCAACACTGTCTGCTCTCATTTTCTCGCACATTTGACCCTCTGATGTTCTGTGTACCTACACTCTGTCCTCCTCCTGTCTAGGCCTACTGTGTGTGTGTGTGTGTGTGTGTGTGTGTGGTACACAGAACATCAATTTCCACACTTCTAGTAGCCCCGGGTCCAGTGGACCCGGACATCTTAAATGTAATAGAAATGTGTAGGGGGGGTGTATGGTGTGTGGTCATGAAATATGTATTCAGATATATGTTCTTCACAGAAAATGAGCCAAAGTCAGTGAGTCTCAGTTTGAAAAATTAATTAATTGTATAATCTTTCTTTTAATGAAAAATGAAAACGGGTCCCACAGACCCGAACACCACACAATTCCAACCCTTGATGCTGAGTGCCAAGCAGGTAGGCAATCGCAAAGGGGAGGAGCCAGAAATGATACCATGTGACCGTTTCAGGACACGGTTCAGATTTTGCGAGGGGATTCGACAACACATAAACCGCCGAAACTCCACTGAAAATGTGAGCTTTTGAGAGTTGGAATATAGAGTTGTTGTTTTTTTTTTCGTCCTGTCCAGCTACTCAGCACTCAACACTTAAAAAAGTGCAAGTTCTAAAATGCTATATTGGAAAAGAAGACCATAAAAAGGACACACGAAGTGACGACATACCTTTAAACTTCTCAATGACGGGAATAAGGTGGCTGCACTCCTCTATGACTTTGTCTTCAGCGAGTCTTTTGCCCATTCCGAAGTCTCTCAGAGTGCTGAGGGCAAACCGTCTCATTTCTTTCCATGACTCTCCGTTTGAAAACACGATTCCTGGGAAACACATCATGGAAAAAAGTGACACATCTGACATCACATGGACAAAGATAAGACCTTCTGGAGGAAAGTTCTGTGGTCAGATGAAACAAAAATTTAGCTGTTTAGTCACAATACCCAGCAATATGTTTGGAGGAGAAAAGGTGAGGCCTTTAATCCCAGGAACACCAAACCTACCGTCAAGCATGGTGGTGGTAGTATTATGCTCTGGGCCTGTTTTGCTGCCAATGGAACAGGTGCTTTACAGAGAGTAAATGGGACAATGAAAAAGGAGGATTACCTCCAAATTCTTCAGGACAACCTAAAATCATCAGCCCGGAGGTTGGGTCTTGGGCGCAGTTGGGCGTTCCAAACACACGTCAAAAGTGGTAAAGGAATGGCTAAATCAGGCTAGAATTAAGGTTTTAGAATGACCTTCCCAAAGTCCTAGCTTAAACATGTGGACAATGCTGAAGAAACAAGTCCATGTCAGAAAACCAACAAATTTAGCTGAACTGCACCAATTTTGTCAAGAGGAGTGGTCAAAAACTCAACCAGAAGCTTGTGGATGGCTACCAAAAGCACCTTATTGCAGTGAAACTTGCCAAGGGACATGTAACCAAATATTAACATTGCTGTATGTATACTTTTGACCCAGAAGATTTTCAGTAGTTTAGTTTAGTTTATTAAGGATCTCCATTAGTCTACACCGCAGTGGAGACTATTCTTCTTGGGGTCCAGGCAAAAAACATCACACAATCACAAAACAAAAGATTACAATGCAGTACAACATGATCAAATAATAAAATGTTGTAGTACAAAAATAGCAACTACAAAGAACCAAAAAAGTAATAATAACTTCGAGTTTACATAATAATGTTCATACCAAAGATAAAAAGAGCAATATAAAATTAAAGCTGCAAGCAGCGATGGACGGGACCAACTTTGAAGACTCATAAAATCCAAACCGGAGCAGCAATTACAACTCTTTCATCAACTTTTAATCAGAAGGGTTAAATCTCTCCTGTGCTAATTTGAAGCTGACACGACAAACGCGCTCAGAGGAGATAATGTTTGAAAAAAGGTGACTGTTTTTACACAACTTCAACTTTTGTTTTGAAGGGGGAATTTCAAACTTCCTGTTGATTTTTGCTGGGGGTTGTCAGTGTATGAAATATAGGTCTAAGTGAGACCTACATAGAGGTTTTTGTTTCATGTCTCTACGACATTTCTACTGGGAGTTACAGGCAGTTTTGTCTGTGTTTTCTTCCTAGGGGGCGCTAGAGCGCAATTCTGAGTTTTGGGGTTTGTTTTTTTTATTAGATCGCAATTTTCGCCAGTCCTGATGTGTGTGTCCAATTTGGTGAGTTTTGAAGCATGTTAAGGGGGTCAAATTACAGCTCAAAGAGGCGGCGGTATAATAATAAAACGCTAGAAATTCAATAGGGTCCTCTGGCCCAAAGGGACTCGGTCCCTAAATAGATATATATATATTTTTGCAAAAACAAAACAAAGAACCAATGGCCAAACATATACACATTAGTGTACCAAAGACAAACAATAAGTGACGAAAAAGTACCATCCATCCATAGTAGACCCATAATAAATTCATAAAAGATCCAAAACTTCATGAATGTTTTTTGTGACCAACAAGTATGTGCTCCAATCACTCTCAAAAAAATAAGAATTGTAGAAATTATTGGAAACTCAAAACAGCCATGACATTATGTTCTTTACAAGTGTATGTAAACTTTCGAACACGACTTTATATATATATATATATATACACATATATATATATATATATATATATATATATATATATATATATATATATATATATATATATATATATATAGGGGCTGTCAAAGTGAATGCGATAATAACGCATTAACTATAAGTTCCTTTAACGGCGATCATTTGTTTTAATGCGCGATTAACGTTTTTGACCCTTTGCCCGTTCCATAGTTTGGGAAGATGTGTAACGGCATCCAGCTACTCAAAAATAGCTAGTAGACCTGCACAAAGAAAGGGAGACCTTATGGAAATCTCAGATCCAAAGCCATGACAAGTCGTTCTCCGGACAAGACGAGACAATTTTACTTTCAATCGGCGTGAGACGTGTTGCGTTGGACCAGTTGTTCCTCCCAGGGAATTCAAGTTGCTGGTCACTCCCAAGCTCTTTTATGACACGTAAAGCTGAGTAGAAGAACCACCAGAGACAGAATAGGTATTTTGTAATTTTATTTCCAAAGCCTTTGGAAATAAACTTGAGACCAAATCCTGTACAGAAGAGCTCACTCGCACAGCTAAATTGGTCTAACTTTTCATAAGGCAAAACTTCTTATTTTATCTCGTCTCTCTTGCCCCCACCCTCCTTGTCCCTTTCTCCACAGCTGGGCAAAGGGAAAGATAAGAGAAATAATTTATTACTACTCTCCCTTTTCTCCCAGCTCACTCCACGTCCCTTTTGTTTATTATCTAAAGTCGGTTTCAGACGAGAAGCAGAGAAGATCTCCCCCTTGACATTCTCAAAAGTTGGCACACAGTATTTGCAGACAACCAAAAGATAACAAATAAAGAACACTAGCTGTTTTGTAATATGACTGTAGTTTAAAAGAAGTAACACACAAATATGGATACATCTAATTATCTGCCTCCGTCAGACGACATCATTGGAGCGAACGCTGAGCGTGTTACCATGAATTGATTAACGTGGACCCCGACTCAAACAAGTTGTAAAACATATTCGGGTGTTACCATTTAGTGGTCAATTGTACGGAATATGTACTGAACTGTGCAATCTACTAATAAAAGTCTCAATGGAGTCCGTATTTGGATTACAGTTAAGTGCATTAAAAAAACATAAAATGTCGATTGTTACTCGAATTTCTTTAGTAAAATGGATTACAAGCTCAGCAGCAACAAGAAAAAATCTAAAGTCACTTTTATCTGAGATTTTCGTCAAAACATGTCAAGTCTTTTCTCATACCAATCACACACGTCCGGTTGGGGGCTTCACAATAATAGCGCTACGCTTCACATCCGGTCAAATCAACAAAACAACGAAAATCGTCTTACAATAGATCACGATATTCTGTGACTCTGTTTTAATATGTGATATTTCTACTTAAAAAAAATGTTTTCTGGCAGATTGAAATGAAGTGTACTTTAATGGCAGCGGCGATGTGAAGGAAGGAAGACATTCTCTCTTTGAACGGTCTCGTCTTTTTCTTCACTACCACTGAGACAAGGTTTAATACATGCCTGCTACTGCCCTCTGCAGCCCACATTGGAGAATTACAGTTCACTACACAACATTTCCATCGTTATTGAATATTATTTTATAACCTGTTCTGATTGATCATCTGCAATTGCAGAATGTTTAACAGGCTGATTATTACATGTTATTAATAAGTAGGTAGAGAAAGTTAAAATAATTGTCATGCAGAGGTATTAATGCCATTAACTTGCACTATTGTGCAGAAGTTTGGGGCAATAATTCCACAAGCACACTATATCCACTCATCACCCTGCAGAAGAAAGCAATAAGGTTCATTCATAAGGCAGGATATACATTCAAAACTATTGAAATTTAAAGATCTTGTGAAACTACAAACAGTACAAATGACATATAAAGCAAAAAAACGATTCACGGTCTGGAAATGTGCAAAAGTTTTTCCCTGAAAGGAAAGAGGGTTATGATTTTAAGGGTAATTTCAATCTTCAAATTCAGAATGTACACACAACACAAATAAGCTTTTGTGTTACAATATGTGGAGATAAACTATGGAATGGTTTGAATGCGGAATTAAAAGAATTTCCAACCTTAATTTAGTGTAAAAAAAAAATGATACAAAGACATGATTTTCAATATGTACAAAACGAGGGTTTCTACATTATTATTATTTGTATTGTAATTATTTGGGTAGTTATTTCTTTATTGGTTTGTGTTACCATCAATTACTAATTGTATTCATGTGACTATATATAGTACCGGTATGTGTATATTTTTGTGCCAAAGAAAAGTGAGTGAATTGGGTTAAAGATTATTGATGATATATTGTAATAAGACTGGTAAATTTATCATTGAATACAATAATAATGATGATTAGAAAGGAAGTTATTTGATTTATAAAATAAGGGGTGGGATATGAAAAAAAAACAACCATTATGTAGTGTTTCCATTTTTTATGTTATCATTGTGAAATATTTGTTTCTATTTATGTACCTTACTGTAATGTTATCAATAATATTTCCTTTTTTCATTATTTATTTCTTTTGCTTTGTTTTTACATGTCTAAACTAAACTACTACTACAAATAACTTGTACAACATTTAAAATACAGAATATCAGAAACATTTATTCAAGTAGAAAAAATATCACCAAACATCTTTGACAATCAAAGCATGATCGTAACAATCCACATTTTGTGTTATTAAGGCGTGAAACTGCTATCTAATCATGGAAACGTAGCTCCTCTCCTCTTAATACAAGTGCTCCTAAAGCAGTATTACACATTCTGTATTCTTACAAAATAGAAAATCTAGCAAGACACTGCAAATATTTTTTTATTCTCTTTAAAAATGTGTTTATATCGTTTTTGTGTTAAGCTGTTTCAAAAAGCATAATGTTTAAAAACATTTTATTAACGCAAATTCTTTTTTTTTTTAAACTTAAAAATGATCGATTAATTAATTGTGATAATCGCGATTCAATATTTTAATTAGTTTGACAGTCCTAATATATACACATACAAACATATTTTTCTGTATCTATATACAGTATATATATTTCTGTACATACATATAGATATAGCTACAGTATATCTTACAAATAGCTATATTTATGAATATATATATATATTTATGAATATATATATATATATATATATATATATATATATATATATATATATACACATATATACACATACATATATATATGTATGTATGTGTATGTATATATATATATATATATCCATCCATCCATCCATTTTCTACCGCTTATTCCCTTTGGGGTCGCGGGGGGCGCTGGAGCCTATCTCAGCTACAATCGTATATATATATATATATATATACAGAGATAGATACAGTATATACATCTAAATATATACAGTACATATACGTATATATATACATATATATATACATATACATATATATATACATATACACATATATATATACATATATATATACATATACGTATATATATATATTTATATATATATATACGTATATATATATATATATATATATATACATATATACACATACATATAGACAGAGAGCAGCAAAGAAAGTAATATAAAACATATTTTTCATTTAACTTTAAATTTCATAAAACTCTTAGAATCATTTTAAATATATGTTTTTAAAAAGTTAGGTTTTTTTTTAGTAAATATAAGTTTTTGAATTTAACTTTTAAATGTTGAATTAGGTTGAGTGCGTGGTTGCTTTATCAAATTTTTCAAAACTAAAATGTAGAAACAAAGGAAGCACAGCAGCTTGAAAAAATGGTTAGCACTGACAAAAAATATTACAAAGGTTTTTATTCTTACTAAGAAAACTTATTTATTCATTACTTTGTTTTTTTCAAGTGTGGGGCACAATACAGCTTGGGAAAAAAAATGTAAAAAAAAAAAAAATCCAAATTGACTCAATAATGTTATTTTTTAATCCTTCAAAAAACTGTACACATAAAATTATAAATACAAATATTTATTATATAGATCATTTATTATTATAATTGTTTTCTTAGATGCTGCACTACATTTGATATATATTTTTTTATCTTTGTAGTTGCTTTTCTGCATGGCAAAAATAAATAAATAAGTGCACCACCGAGTTCACTTTGGACCGTCCACTTAAATTTTAACTTCAATGGTTTAGACATTAAACGTACAATATTACGTAACAAAGGAATACTCTCACCATGGCCCTGGTTCATGTCCTGAAAAATCGGGAAGATGTGGCGCTCTCCAAATTCATCTGCATGGTTGACCAGCGCCTCTTTGACCGCCTTGTATCCAGCCAGCACCACCACTTTATTGGTGCCCATGTAGACCGTAAATACGGACCCGTACCGTTCTGAAAGCTGTCAGAAGAGTCAGTGATCAAGAAGCCGACATGAGGACATTGTTGCAATTTTACCTCACAAAACTCTTTGTAGGTCTTGTTGAGATTTAGCTGAAGCAGGTTGCCAAGCAAGGGCCATGGTTTCGGCCCCGGAGGCTCCCTCTCACTTTCCTTGCTTTGCAAAGTGAAGCTCCGGGTGGCAACGGCTAAGAGGAGCAGCACAAAGACGGCCACCAGCACGGTGGTAGAACTCGACGAGAGCGACGCCAGGAAGTCCTCCAAAGGGGACATTGTTTGTGCAGCAGGAGCGGTCGTCTGAATGGAGAGGAGGACTTCCACTCTTGTTTTCTTCCCTGGAGAGTTGGCGCTTCCACGCCCCTTTAACTCATTTTTACAGGTGTGAACATTTACAGGGTTATCACCAACCGAGCCGTGTAACACATTAAACATTGTTTGGAATTGGGCAGGTACATACTGTACATATATGTGCATAGATTGCAAAAAGTCAGTGTTCAAAAACAAGAAAAAATAAAAATAAAAAATTAGGGGTATTTTATTTGAACTAAGCAAAAGTATCTGCCAATAGAACAAGAAAATTTGGCTTGTCAAGACTTTCCAAAACAAGTAAAATTAGCTAACTTCAATGAACCCAAAAATACCTTAAAATAAGTATACTAACACTAATAACAAGTGCACTTTTCTTGGTAGAAAAAAAAGGGACTTTTTAGCCCAATATGTTGAAAAATATTCTTAAATGAAGTAAATGCTAGTGCCATTATCTTGACATAATGATATGCGCTCGACATTACATTTCTTGAAACCAGCAAACTTATACTAAAAACTAGTTTATTTTTCTTAATGGAAAGGCAACAAGGCAAGCGCTTGTTACTCTCGGGGTCTCCTAGCCGCTCAGGCAAATCATATTGTCTAAAAATGCATTTTTCCATGGATAACATGACATCATCGCGCCAAGTGCGTGCTCTTTCAGTCAATTAGTGCGCATATACACAGCCCGGCCCCCGGCCAAACATTTTTTTATTGTAATTTTGAAGAATTTATCTGAATGTGCATTAACTATTTCTGTTCAAAATTGTTAGAAATGTCACATGTTAAATGTTTAAATAGTCAGTTTACTGTACTGTGCCAACTGTACTACTTCATGAGTACGTGTTTTCTATTGTTTCATTGAAAATAAAACAGCAAAGTCCATTTGGCTGTCATCCGTTTTAATTATGAGACACAATTGTGTCAAAGTCATGATTTTGTTTTTCATGCTTGAAATAAGAAATTATTACTTTGAAAAAGTAGTTTTATACTTGTGAGTGTTGATGACACAGCTTTGCAACACTTGATATTCATGTTTTACTCAATATAGGTCATCAAATCTCAGCAACAAGCTGTAATATCTTACTGAGATCATTTAGGACCAAAACCCTTAAAACAAGTAAAACACTCTAACATAAAATCTGCTTGGTGAGAAGAATTATCTTATCGGACAGAAAATAAGCAAATATCACCCTCATTTGAGATATTTCATCTTACTTAGATTTCAGTTTTTGCAGTGCACATACATCCATGCATATAATCACGTTTCATCAAACATATATTAACGTTGTTGCCCTAGGGGAAACGGGGTAACACATGGCACGCTGTCAAAGCTAAACCTATTACTATAACAATCTACAAGGTTAATATAGTTTGCTTCTCTTTCTTCCCCTCCATTTATCTGCTTTCCTTTGTATTTCAAGTTATCATTACATATATGTATTGTTGCATTTGAACAACTGTATTGTTGATAATAGAAGTAATTATTGTTATTTTTCATTATCAATAGTGTTATTTCTATTGGTATTTGTATTGCTCCATTTGTAGTGTAATAATGCTCATTGTCATTTCTGTATTAGTATTTATTTCACTAACTGCTTCTTTGGTATCACTTTTACCATCATATTTGTACATATCCTATTTGCTGATGTTGTTCTATTGTTGTTGTGTTTGCTGTTGTTGTTTTTGTCTCTCTGTCTAATCCCCCTCTTGTCCCCACAATTTCCCCCTCTGTCTTCCTTTTTTTCCTCTTTCTATCCCCTCCTGCTCCGGCCCGGCTGCACCAAATAATAATATAAATCCATTTAATAAAGTCAAAGACAAATAAGGCAACAAGAGAAGTATCCTACACTTCTCTTTTGTAAAGTACATTTGTACAGCCGATATGGGCATCTACATCGACAATGGGATTTGCCTGAGAAGCTGGACAGGACAAAAATAAATACATTGGGCAGGTAAAAAAAATACATTAAATTTCAGTGGCAAAAAATATATTTTTTTAATGGCAATAATAGTTATAACAACTAAATAGTAAAGCATATATGGTAGTAAATTACATTAGTTATAATCGCCGCTGTAGTGGCTGATGGTTGCAGGAGCTCTTTGCTCTTTCTTGTGTATCCTCATTTTTTTGTTTTCATGTGGTTTTTGTCTTTTGGATTTGGCCGCTCCGAGACTGCGCAACGAGGAGTGACACTTCCGTGACTTCGGCAGTGCTTTTTTTTTGTGAACTGCCGCGGGCGAGCCTTTAGGCTAGGGGTCGGCAACCCAAAACGTTGAAAGAGCCATATTGGACCAAAAATCCAAAAAATAAATCTGTCTGGGGCCGCAAAAAATGAAAAGTCTTATATAAGTGTTATAATGAAGGCAACACATGATGTAAGTGTCTATATTAGCTATATTAGCCTACTATCAAAATGACTATGTGTCGCAGGCTGACCCAAATCTTCGTTGACAGAAATGTTGAAATATAATATTTATTCTACACATTTTTACAACATTGAAAAACATTAGTAAAACTTCTCATATGGTGAAATAACTCCTGGAAATGACTGTCTTAGAATGGCCAAAAGTATAAATATGTGTGACCCAGTTTTATTAATGGATTTATTACAATCTTTGCAAGCTGGGTGACGTTTGCTGTGGTCTGGAACAACATGGCACACAAACAACTATCTGAAATGCAGCCAATATTACATACAGATAATGTGTCATGAGACATGCTAATATAAATTAAATACACAGAGGACATAAGTAAAGGAAATTAAATATACCTACAAACGAGGCATAATGATGCAATATGTACATACAGGTAGCCTAAATAGCATGTTAGCATCGATTATCTTGCAGTCATGCACTGACCAAATATACCTGATTAGCACTCCAGCAAGTCAGTAACATCAACAAAGCTCACCTTTCTGCATTCACACACAGTATAACAAAATGAGACAAAGAAGGAGTTGTATAAAACACGTCTTTCTGTGGCAGCGTCGGCGAAAGTTGTATATGTAAACAAACTGTGGAGTCACAGTCCACACAACGGTGAGATCAAGGGCAGCTGAAATTAGTAAGACAAAACGGCGCTCGCCAAATACTGTCATCAGTGAAGCATAAACACAATCCTATTAAACAGTGGGCTTTCTAACAATTAGGAAGGTTTGTGTCATTTTTATCCTACAGAAAACATACTACAACAAAAAACATATTTTTCACCAGTGCACCGCTAAAGACCCCCGCTTTAGGCCATGGGCATGTTTGCACCGGAGACCCGGCTGCTGGTCCTCTGCCACACCGGAGTCCACATGGAGAGACCAGAGTAGATGCGGCGGAAGAGACGGTGCTGCGGAGCTAGCGTTGGCCGACCGATTCTCGCTCATCTGCAAAGACTGGACTTGGACATTGAGCTAGTGGGTAGCCTAGGGCAGAGTCGGATTTCTTGATTGCTTTGTTGGGTTTGTTCCTGCCTCTGACCGTGCTTCCCCCCCCACCCCAGCAGACAATGGTGTGCAGCACCGCAGAGGCCACCCCATTGTATTTGGATGTTGAAATTGTTGTTTTATTTTAGTTTTGTTATTTGTCTTTGCATTGTGCAATCAAATGTGCAGCAATATGTATTGTTCATTTTTACTTTTGTAGCTGTATGTGGAAATAGCACCACTGTAGTGGCCAACTGGTTGTATCAGCTCTTAATGTCTTTTATGTCCTTAGTGTCCTGTGATGTTTACCTCTGGTTTCAGGTGTTTAACCTTATTGTTTTGTGGACTTTTTGCACTGCAACAACATCATATACAGTAAATGAATAAAGCCTATCCTATCCTATCCTAGAGGGGGGGGGGGGGGGGGGTTACCCACATATGCGGTCCTCTCCAAGGTTTTTCATAGTCATTCACATCGACGTCCCACTGGGGTGAGTTTTTCCTTGCCCTTATGTGGGCTCTGTACCGAGGATGTCGTTGTGGCTTGTGCATCCCTTTGAGACACTTGTGATTTAGGGCTATATAAATAAACATTGATTGATTGATTGACAAAGAATACTAACCATGTATTTATGATACAGTTTTTAAAAATTCCCGAATGTTAAAAGAATATAAGTTCAATAGAGTTCATACTGTACTCGTAATTGAACCTTAGCATACTTCCTATAAGCCAACTCTGACCTACAACTTATTAAACCAGATAAGGATGCAACAGATAAAGAAAATAACAATGATAATATTAACAATAATTCTCTCAACTTGTACTCTGCAGCTTCTAATACTATAATATGAAATAATAGTAGTTGACTTAAAAAATAAAATGCTTATTTCATATGAAAATCTCTCATAATAATGGAAACATTTTTAAAAATCTGAACATATCTTGAATTTATTTTATAGTATTTGTTATATTTAAAAACAATTTTATTAACAATTATATAAATATTCATATTAAAACAAAAATAATTATGTTGGTTTAAAAATCATTTAAAATGTTGACCTATTTATCAAAATGTGTAATTTGTGTGGTCAAAATCATGTAATTTGCAGCAATTAATAGTCAAATGAACATGTTAATAAAAAACATCAACATTTTCAAAATAAACAACATAAAAAACATTCTCAAAATGGATAAAACATTTTTGCCATTAAGATCTTACAATGTAGCAATTCACTCAATGATATACAGGTAAAACATATCTTTAAAAAAAAAACGATTACCCGTATTTTTCGGACTATAAGTCGCAGTTTTTTTCACAGTTTGGCCGGGCTCCAGTGCGACTTATATATGTTTTTTTCCTTTTTTATTATGCATTTTCGGCAGGTGCGACTTATACTCCGGTGCGACTTATACTCCGAAAAATACAGTATATATGTCCCAAATCTGAGCAAATAGAGGTGTAACAAATGTGTATTAATACTACTAATTGTTTAAAACCATCCATCCATCCATCCATTTTCTACCGCTTATTCCCTTCGGGGTCGCGGGGGGCGCTGGAGCCTATCTCAGCTACAATCGGGCGGAAGGCGGGGTACACCCTGGACAAGTCGCCACCTCATCGCAGTTGTTTAAAACCATCCATCCATCCATCCATCTTCTTCCGCTTATCCGAGGTCGGGTCGCGGGGGCAGCAGCTTAAGCAGGGAAGCCCAGACTTCCCTCTCCCCAGCCACTTCGTCCAGCTCCTCCCGGGGGATCCCGAGGCGTTCCCAGGCCAGCCGGGAGAGATAGTCTTCCCAGCGTGTCCTGGGTCTTCCCCGTGGCCTCCTACCGGTCGGACGTGCCCGAAACACCTTCCTAGGGAGGCGTTCGGGTGGCATCCTGACCAGATGCCCGAACCACCTCATCTGGCTCCTCTCGATGTGGAGGAGCAGCGGCTTTACTTTGAGCTCCCCCCGAATGACAGAGCTTCTCACCCTATCTCTAAGGGAGAGCCCCGCCACTCGGCGGAGGAAACTCATTTCGGCCGCTTGTACCCGTGATCTTGTCCTTTCGGTCATGACCCAAAGCTCATGACCATAGGTGAGGATGGGAACGTAGATCGACCGGTAAATCGAGAGCTTTGCCTTCCGGCTCAGCTCCTTCTTCACCACAACGGATCGATACAGCGTCCGCATTACTGAAGACGCCGCACCGATCCGCCTGTCGATCTCACGATCCACTCTTCCCTCACTCGTGAACAAGACTCCGAGGTACTTGAACTCCTCCACTTGGGGCAAGATCTCCTCCCCAACCCGGAGATGGCACTCCACCCTTTTCCGGGAGAGAACCATGGACTCGGACTTGGAGGTGCTGATTCCCATCCCAGTCGCTTCACACTCGGCTGCGAACCGATCCAGTGAGAGCTGAAGATCTTGGCCGGAGGAAGCCATCAGGACCACATCATCTGCAAATAGCAGTGACCTAATCCTGCAGCCACCAAACCAGATCCCCTCAACGCCCTGACTGCGCCTAGAAATTCTGTCCATAAAGGTTATGAACAGAATCGGTGACAAAGGGCAGCCTTGGCGGAGTCCAACCCTCACTGGAAACGTGTCCGACTTACTGCCGGCAATGCGGACCAAGCTCTGACACTGATCATACAGGGAGCGAACTGCCACAATAAGACAGTCCGTTACCCCATACTCTCTGAGCACTCCCCACAGGACTTCCCGGGGTACACGGTCGAATGCCTTCTTCAAGTCCACAAAGCACATGTAGACTGGTTGGGCAAACTCCCATGCACCCTCAAGGACCCTGCCGAGAGTATAGAGCTGGTCCACAGTTCCACGACCGAGTTGTTTAAAACCATTTATAATAATTAATTAAGGTCACTGTGTGTGTTCATATCTTTCTCTTTTAATGAATTCAATCCATGATGTGCGTGAGTCAATAGAAAAACACGTGTTTTTGCTTCCATTTTGTGTCATTTAATGTAAAAAGATTTGATGGTACATACACAGGTATACATACTGTAGCGGACATTCAAGATGAGCTCCGTACACAACGATATCACTTCCCTTGTTATTATCATTATTCAATATGATACAGCATGTTTCACCCCGATCAGCAGTGCAAAACCCCCTTCATCCATTTATACTCGACAACATGACGCACTTGAAATGTTTAATTCAAGCCGTGCATAAGACAATGTGTGCAAAAATACAATTAAAAAAAAAAAAAGTAAGAAAAATGAGAGGTTAAATAAGACTTGGTGGAATGTCGCTCTGCAAAGCGTATCATGCTGGGTTTTTTTTTTTTTTGCTTCATGAATACATTCATTTTATATCAACACCCTGCGTTGATAATTCACCACAGGTTAGGATGACTCAGTGATAGCCGGGGTAAAAGCTAGACGCATATGATTTCTTATCTTCATGTTAAGAAGTGCAAAGGCTTTTTAGGAATGACCTGAACGAGGTTTAAAAGATGGAATGGGCGTTTTTGTCGACGGAGCAAGGCATTTATTTTGCATTTCGCACGCAACGAGGCATTGAAGCACATAAAAGATCTATAATGGTCTACTGAAGCTGAAGTGTCGTCACGTACATTATGTTCAATGTGTGTCTCAAAAGCTGTGACATGTTGTTTTTCGGACAACAAGCAGATGAACTTCACAAGGATTGAATGACGTCCTACGTAAACGTGTGGTGGACGAAGACTTACTGTCATGCACCCTTAAGCATGCATTTTGACCTTAAAAGCGGGTGTACCATGAACTCCTCACCTGATGTGCACCTTGCGAACAACATAGATTAGAGGTTTGAAATGAGGGCTATAAAGTTCAAATAAAAACAACCACCCCTCACATGTTAGATAAGGCTTTGAGGTGTGCAACAATCACGTGATATCACATCAAAACTCAGTGGTTCGTCTCTCTTTTGGTGAAATGCGATCCAGTCATAAAATAAGGGTACATAAATAACAAATACAGTCGGGACGCAAACTCAGTAGCAATGCACGGCGTTGTCGCCTTTGATCTTGCTATATTAAAAACAGAAAAAGTCATAAAAAGGTGCAGCGCTTCCATGATATGCGACGCAAGCTGAAGTGGAATTCCAAGTCCAGATACTCACCTACGTACACACAGGCGCAGAAAGTAGAGGAAGGTTCACCGGTTGTTGCAGAGTGTGTGGCCTATTTTTTCCTGCTCTCGGTGCAGTGTTGGAGCTGAGCGAAGCTGAGGAAAACCTGCTCCAGTGAGATCTGGCTCACGCAGTAGTCCTCTATGCTGTACTTCTCTTTGGCGGCCTCCAAAGTGCCAAATACCTGCAAACGAGAGAGGTGATCAACCCTCCTGTTATGCTACGGGTCAAATTGAAGATCAATAAAAACAAGTTATTTTTTTCCAGTATGAAACATCTTCTGCTTGCTTTAATTTGTGTAATCAACATATAAGAGGCAGCTGATGGTGACCTTCTATCGCTCTCGCTGTCGAGAGCCTGCTGACGTACTGCATAACAGTGTGGTACGCCAGCTGCACTGAAGCAGACAAAAAGGCGATACAGAGGGTCATAAACTCTGCACAAAAAATCATCGGCTGCCCCCTCCCCTCCCTGAAGGATGTACACAACTCCCGTTGCCTCAACAGAGCAAAAATCATCACCAAGGACAGCACACACCCTGGCTTCCACCTGTTCGACCTGCTACCATCGGGCAGCTGCTACAGGTGCATCAGAGCCAGAACAAACAGGCTCACAGACAGCTTCTTTCCCAGAGTTGTCACCATCTTGAACTCTAACTTATAATAATAATTCACCTCTATACAATCTCCTACCCTAATACCCTACTGTGCAATATTACCCTTCGAGTGCAATACATCCCACACTGATTGTTATTACTCCGGTACTCTTGTCTTGTTCTGTACATTGTACAGCATTTTGCATATTGCTTTGTATATTGTACAGGATAGATTATTATTTTTATTGGATAGTAGTCCGTTTATTTCAATTCTTGTTTTTTACCTTTATTACTTCTTGTGTAATTTATTTTTATCCCATATTTGTTTCCACTACTGCACCTTAAATTGGAGTCCTTAATCTCGTTATATGCAAATATAATGACAATAAAGTCCATTCTATTATATTCTATTCTATATGATATGAAAATGGTTAATCTTACATATTGGCTACCACACCTGCATATGTCACATAGACACTGTTTGGGTCAATTTGAGGTAAATTGGAGGTAAAAGGATGTTAGAAATGAGTTGTTCGGTATACCGGTACAACTATACTGCCTTTGAAAATAACTTTCCTCCAGAAGGTCTTATCTTTGTCCATGTGATGTCAGATGAAACAACAATTGAGCTGTTTGGCCACAATACCCAGCAATATGTTTGGAGGAGAAAAGGTGAGGCCTTTAATCCCAGGAACACAATTCCTACCGTC
Organism: Nerophis lumbriciformis; assembly: GCF_033978685.3. Lineage (NCBI taxonomy): Eukaryota > Metazoa > Chordata > Actinopteri > Syngnathiformes > Syngnathidae > Nerophis > Nerophis lumbriciformis. Next base: position 14,047,969 of record NC_084569.2, read on the forward strand.
AAGCATGGTGGTGGTAGTATTATGCTCTGGGCCTGTTTTGCTGCCAATGGAACAGGTGCTTTACAGAGAGTAAATGGGACAATGAAAAAGGAGGATTACCTCCAAATTCTTCAGGACAACCTAAAATCATCAGCCCGGAGGTCGGGTCTTGTGCGCAGTTGGGTGTTCCAACAGGACAATGACCCCAAACACACATCAAAAGTGGTAAAGGAATGGCTAAATCAGGCTAGAATTAAGGTTTTAGAATAGGCCTTCCCAAAGTCTGACTAAAATGTGTGGACAATGCTGAAGAAACAAGTCCATGTCAGAAAACCAACACATTTAGCTGAACTGCACCAATTTTGTCAAGAGGAGTGGTCAACAATTCCACCAGAAGCTTGTGGATGGCTACCAAAAGTGCCTTATTGCAGTGAAACTTGCCAAGGGACATGTAACCAAATATTAACATTACTGTATGTATACTTTTGACCCAGCAGATTTTTTCACATTTTCAGTAGACCCATAATAAATTCATAAAAGAACCAAACTTCATGAATGTTTTTTGTGACCAACAAGTATGTGCTCCAATCACTCTATCACAAAAAAATAAGAGTTGTAGAAATTATTGGAAAAAAAATATACATATATATATATATATATATATATATATATATATATATATATATATATATATATATATATATATATATATATATATATATATGTATTGAAGTCAGTGCATGTTTTATTGTAATATAAGGTAATGTCATAGTTGTACTGCGATACAGATGCATGTTTCTAACATTTAAGCAATCTCATGTAGCTTTTTAATTGCCAGCAAAATATTAGAAACACCTCCCAGTATTCAGTTTTGGCTCATACTTGGAGCTTATTCGATTTGATAAGAGGTTGCAGCTCACAGATTTGTCCACTAGAGGGAGTTATAACACAAGCAAGGGTACAATTCAATGCCTTTTTTGGGAGGCGGCATTTACTGTACCTGGGCCCAGGTAAGTGTTTTGTCAGTCAAATGATAGTGAACCATTCCCTGGTGTTCGTCCTTCAGTTGGCTTCCTGTTTAGGAGGAAATTAAAGTAGATTTTAAGACGAATGTACGATGAAGATGAAGTCTTATTTGAATGGTCTGACCTGGGAAGGTGCTTTGGATGAAGTCTTTAAAAAGCTGCAGGTCGCTGTCCTCCAACTCGGCCTCGACATGGACTTTAGCCAATAGGGTGTAGCCGCTGCCATATTTACTCTTCAGGTGCTGCGGACTCCCAAGGCACTTGAACTGCCCGTTGACCATCACGGCCAGCCTGGTGCAAAGGGCCTCACACTCCTCCATGCTGCAGAGGGAGCACGTTCAGTCAGAACATAAGAGGATCCTAAGAATAATATTAGGGATGTCCGATAATATCGGACGATAAATGCTTTAAAATGTAATATCGGAAATTATCGGTATCGGTTTCAAAATTATCGGCATCGGTTTCAAAAAGTAAAATGTATGACTTTTTAAAACGGACGTAGGGAGAAGTACAGAGTGCCAATAAACCTTAAAGGCACTTCCTTTGCGTGCCGGCCCAGTCACATAATATCTACAGCTTTTCACAAACACACACAAGTGAATGCCAGGCATACTTGGTCAACAGCCATACAGGTCACACTGAGGGTGGCCGTATAAACAACTTTAACACTGTTACAAATATGCGCCACACTGTGAACCCACACCAAACAAGAACGACAAACAAATTTTGGGAGAACATCCGCACCGTAACACAACATAAACACAACAGAACAAATACCCAGAACCCCTTGCAGCACTAACTCTTCCGGGACGCTACAATATACACCCCCCGCTACCCCCCACCTCAACCCCGCCCACCTCAACCTCCTCATGCTCTCTCAGGGAGAGCATGTCCCAAATTGTGACTTAAAAAATAAATATGGCAGTGCCATGTTGGCATTTTTTTCCATAACTTGAGTTGATTTATTTTGGAAAACCTTGTTACATTGTTTAATGCATCCAGCGGGGCATCACAACAAAATTAGGCATAATATTGTGTTAATTCCACGACTGTATACATCCGTATCGGTTGATATCGGAATCGGTAATTAAGAGTTGGACAATATCGGATATCGGCAAAAAAGCCATTATCGGACATCTCTAAATAACATGCATTTTTTTTAGCGGTTCACCTGTGGGATGTTATGATAATAGCCTTGCCGGACTCCCTTGTGCGCGTCACAGCGTCCCACAGCAGCCTCCTGGCCACAGGATCCATCCCAGTGGAGGGTTCATCCAAGAAGATGACGGGAGGTCCACCGATGAGAGCCATGCCAGCACTCAGCTTCCGCTTGTTGCCGCCACTATGTGTTCATTGGTGTTACACACAAGCCAACATGCTAATATTTAAAATGTAAGGAAATAAATGTAAGGTCTTGGCCCACCTGTAGCTGCGCACTAGTTTATCGGCGTGCGGCTCTAGCAGGAGCGACCTGAGGACGTTCTCCACGCAGCCCGACACGTACTTCTCGGGTATTCCTCGAAGCCTGGCGTACATGCTCAGGGTTTCTCTCCCCGTCATGTGATCCAACACGGCGTCAAACTGAGGGCAGTATCCAATACGCTGTTGCACCTGTGAAAAAGAGAGAATTGCCCTTAAGATTACCTTAAAATTGTCCCTTTAGATAAGGTGTATGAATAATATTCAGAATTAAAAACCAGGAATATCTCTACCACAACTTATCAATGTCTAGTTCAGTGGTTCTAAACCTTGTTGGAGGTACCGAACCCCACCAGTTTCATATGCGCATTCACCGAACCCGAACCGTAATCATAAAATGATGTTGTTATATTAAAGAAATACTAATAAAGTTATATTAAAGAAATACTAATAAAGATATATTTTACAAACAGAACGTTACAAGAATGTACACATAATCCCATGTTTACATCTCATTGTGCAACATGTGAATGTTTTAGTGGGAACTAAATGCGATATCTGAAAGGGGTACCGGTACACATTATTTCCAAAGCAGGACCCCACACCCAGACATATAATACTAGTACACAGCTCATGAAAAACAATATCTTATAGTCATTGTAAGTGGGCCAAAACACTTATATTAGAAAATAATCTCATGGAAATGACTGCTGTCATTTGATTATAATAATAAAACTTTGAACTTGTTAGTTAGTCAGGTTTGGGACACATATGCTCCACCGAATGCTCGAGGAGTTTTTACGTTTGACGATAGAGTGATTGGAGCACATACTTGTTGGTCACAAAAAACATTCATGAAGTTTGGTTCTTTTATGAATTTATTATGGGTCTACTGAAAATGTGACCAAATCTGCTGGGTCAAAAGTATACATAAAGCAATGTTAATATTTGCTTACATGTCCCTTGGCAAGTTTCACTGCAATAAGGCGCTTTTGGTAGCCATCCACAAGCTTCTGGTTGAATTTTTGACCACTCCTCTTGACAAAATTGGTGCAGTTCAGCTATATTTGTTGGTTTTCTGACAAGGACTTGTTTTTTCGGCATTGTCCACACGTTTAAGTCAGGACTTTGGGAAGGCCATTCTAAAACCTTCATTCTAGTCTGATTTAGCCATTCCTTTACCACTTTTGACATGTGTTTGGGGTAGGGGTGTAACGGTACGTGTATTTGTATTGAACCGTTTCGGTACGGGGGTTCCGGTTCGGTTCGGAGGTGTACCGAACGAGTTTCCACACGGACATATTAAGTAGCGTAACGCACGTTGTGTAAACAATGCACACCGAGGCACAACACACGGCATGCTAGCACCTAACGGGCTACGATAGACTGACCATACGTCCTCTTTTTACCGGACATGTCCTCTTTTGCGGAGCTGTCAGGGCGGAGTTTCTTAAATGCCTCAAATGCATTTTGAGTTAGGGTTGCGTGTATTTTCAATGTACGTTCAGGGCTAAGAAGGGGTTGAAAACAAAACAAATTGTGCGCGCAGTAGTATTCATGAGGGAAGGGCAGAGACAGAGAGAGAGCGATAGAGTTATGATAAACGCGCATGCGTCGCCAGGCTCTGCTTTTTATCCATAGATTTATCAGATTTTATTTTTTATTATCTATAGCAGGGGTGTCAAAAGTGTGCCCTGGAGGCCATTTGCGGCCCACAGCTAATGTTTTAGAGGCCCATGGCACATTATAAAAATACTATTAAAATAAACAAAAACATAACAAAAGTGAAATAAAAAAGCTTAAAGGTTCAATGTAATTTAGAAAAAGTTGCAATGTTGACTAATAAAACAAAGCTGTTTTTTTTTCTTTCAAACTGTCATTGCTCAAAACATAATATTGAATCAAAATCAATGTTATTATGAATTATTGACCAATCCAAGGTTCCGATTACTTCAAATCAAATATTCCACTAAGAAAAATATTTTTGGTGGAAGATTTTGCAAATTTGGTAAATAAATAAACCAAAAATTTATATTTTGTTGTTTTCTTACTGTATCGAAAATGAACCGAACCGTGACCTCTAAACTGAGGTACGTACTGAACCAAAATTTTTGTGTACCAATACACCCCTAGTTTGGGGTCATTGCCCTGATAGAACACCCAACTGCGCCCAAGACCCAACCTCTGGGCTGATGATTTCAGGTTGTCCTGAAGAATTTGGAGGTAATCCTCCATTTTCATTGTCCCATTTACTCTCTGTAAAGCACCTGTTCCATTGGCAGGAAAACAGGCCTAGAGCATAATACTACCACCATCATGCTTGACGGTAGGATGGTGTTCCTGGGATTAAAGGCCTCACCTTTTCTTCTCCAAACATATTGCTGGGTATTGTGGCCAAACAGCTCAATTTTTGTTTCATCTGACATCACATGAACAAAGATAAGACCTTCTGGAGGAAAGTTCTGTGGTCAGATGAAACAAAAATTCATCTGTTTGGCCACAAGTGTATGTAAACTTTTGACTACGACTGTATGTGTCACAGTGAAGCAGCAGTGGGATGAGTAGAAGAAGACTACTCTACAACCATGAAAAAAAATCTAAATAAATTACAAAAATACGATTTTTAACAACAAGTATGAATGTTTTAGTGCTCGAGTCATTGTTTCCTGACGGATCAATTTAAGCGACGGACATATTGATCCAGACAAGCAGCAACACAGGTAGAAATCCCAGCATGTAAGCTTCATCACGAAACTTGGTCAAACATTTGTACGTAGCTATAATTTGTGCATAAATATATTTAGTTTTTTTGTATTGAAATTGCTGACTTGGTGATGTATTTTGAATTTGTGGTCGTGTTGTTTTTTTGTCTGAGAGTAACGATCAAACCTAGTTTAATACATGTAGTGCTAAACTAGACCAATAGAGGGCGACAACGCTAATAGTGATAAGTCACATACAATGTTTGTTGTGTGAATGTTGTTTTATTTTCTATATGTGTAAACATTTGTAGTAGAGATGTTCGATAATTGCTTTTTTGCAGATATCCGATATTCCGATTCCGATATCAACAGATACCGATATATACAGTCGTGGAATTAACACATTATTATGCCTAATTTTGTTGTGATGCCCCGCTGGATGCATTAAACAATGTAACAAGGTTTTCCAAAATAAATCAACTCAAGTTATGGAAAAAAATGCCAACATGGCACTGCCATATTTATTATTGAAGTCACAAATTGCATTATTTATTTTTTTAAACAGCAGCTTGGTACATGCTCTCCCTGAGAGAGAATGAGGAGGTTGAGGTGGGCGGGGTTGAATTGGGGGGGGAACGGGGGTGTATATTGTAACGTCCCGGAAGAGTTAGTGCTGCAAGGGGTTCTGGGTATTTGTTCTGTTGTGTTTATGTTGTGTTACGGTGCGGATGTTCTCCCGAAAAGTGTTTGTCATTCTTGTTTGGTGTGGATTCACAGTGTGGCGCATATTTGTAAAAGTGTTGAAGTTGTTTATATGGCCACCCTCAGTGTGACCTGTATGGCTGTTGACCAAGTATGCCTTGCATTCACTTGTGTGTGTGAAAAGTGAATGTGATTGGGCCGGCACGCAAAGGCAGTGCCTATAAGGCACGCCCCCAATATTGTTGCCTGGGTGGAAATCGGGAGAAATTCGGGAGAATGGTTGCCCCGGGAGATTTTCGGGAGGGGCACTGAAATTCGGGAGTCTCCCGGAAAAATCGGGAGGGTTGGCAAGTATGACTGGGAGACGCAACTGCTCTGTACTTCTCCCTACGTCCATGTACCACTCCGTACAGCGGCGTTTTAAAAAGTCATACATTTAACTTTTTGAAACCGATACCGATAATTTCCGATATTACATTTTAAAGCATTTATCGGCCGATAATATCGGCAGTCCGATATTATCGGACATCTATAATTTGTAGTGTATTGTGTGAATATAGTAACACTAAACCTTTTATTTATGTAAAATGCACAATGGACATTATGTATGTTAACTAGATTTTGTGTATTTCATGTTTATATTTACAGTCTTACAAACCTAAATGAAGGAAGAAATGTTGGCGGTCACTCACCCTGTCTCATCTACACGTACGCAAAGGGAGCACGTGCACACATACAAAAGCAGTCCAAGTGACGCAACAAACAATTTTCAGTCATGTTCATGTGATGATAGAATATGCATTCAATGACAGCTAAGATTTACTATCCAAATCGCTATCATTACCTAACAACACTCAAAGCTAATGCGTGTGCATGTGTTACGTACGTACGTAGTTACATCATTACGTCCTACAAGCCGTAAAAGATGGGATATGCTGTGTAAAATACCGCATTTTTCGGAGTATAAGTCGCACCGGAGTATAAGTCGCACCTGCCGAAAATGCATAATAAAGAAGGAAAAAAACATATATAAGTCGCACTGGAGCCCGGCCAAACTATGAAAAAAACTGCGACTTATAGTCCGAAAAATACGGTACATGAGAAAGTTAGTGCACTCTAGACATCTGTGTGGAAGTTGCAAACAGCTCCTTTAAGTTCCACAAATTCAGTGTAAAAAAACAAAACAGCTTCAGTAATAAAACCCCAAATTAACCTCTATAGAATACAAGCAATATGAGAAGCCACTTGATGAACCATCACACGGAAAGAATTACTGAGGTAAAACCAAGAAGCAAGAAGCAATTAAGTTTTCCTCACGACAGCACGCCCTTATTATTTATTACCACCTCTCTATAGTACTAAATATGACTGAGCATTGGATTTGTGTTTATTACATTTAGTATGTTTATCCTTCACATTCTAGGCACTTCATTTTCCACACTAACACATTTTTTTACGAAGTCATTTTTTTATTCGACAACACTGCAATAATATCCTGTTGTTGCCTTAACACAGTGGTTCTCAACCTTTTTTCAGTGATGTACCCCCTGTGAACATTTTTTTAATTCAAGTACCCCCTAATCAGAGCAAAGCATTTTTGGTTGAAAAAAAGAGATAAAGAAGTAATATACAGCACTATGTCATCAGTTTCTGATTTATTAAATTGTATAACAGTGAAAAATATTGCTCATTTGTAGTGGTCTTTCTTGAACTATTTGGAAAAAAAGATATAAAAATAACTAAAAACTTGTTGAAAAATAAACAAGTGATTCAATTATAAATAAAGATTTCTACACATAGAAGTAATCATCAACTTAAAGTGCCCTCTTTGGGGATTGTAATAGAGATCCATCTGGATTCATGAATAATTCTAAATATTTCTTCACAAAAAAAGAAATCTTTAACATCAATATTTATGGAACATGTCCACAAAAAAATCTAGCTGTCAACACTGAATATTGCATTGTTGCATTGTTGGTCCCAAAGATCGACCGGTCGATCGCGATCAACGGGTTGGCGACCCTTGGCCGAAGTGAATTTGTCTTGCTGACTATCTCGTTTCCATTCAACAATGCACACAAATTTCATTTGACGCCCCCCCCTCTGTACTAACCTTTTTGATGTCTCTTAAGATGCTGTAGCCGTCGATGTAGGCGTCCCCGCAGGTCACGCTTTCATCACCAGTCAGCATCTTGAAGGTGGTGGTTTTTCCAGCGCCGTTAAAGCCCAGCAGGCCAAAACACTCTCCTTTCCCCACGGCAAGTGAAAGGCGGTCCACAGCGAGGAGAGTCTGTCCGCTGCTGTACACCTGGAGAGGAAGAGGAGGAGACTCAGTAAGACTGGTGTGTAAAAAAGCCAATTGTGTATGTTTTGTATTCATAGGCAGGTTTTCATTGATTTCATTGCCTGATTATTCAACAGTCTTCACCAGGGGTGTCAAATATACGGACCGAGGGTCAGATCAGGCTTCACGGGTGAGTTTGCTAAGTATAAAAATGTACCTTAAAGGGGAACATTATCACCAGACCTATGTAAGCGTCAATATATACCTTGATGTTGCAGAAAAAAGACCATATATTTTTTTAACCGATTTCCGAACTCTAAATGGGTGAATTTTGGCGAATTAAACGCCTTTCTATTATTCGCTCTCGGAGCGATGACATCACAACGTGACGTCACATCGGGAAGCAATCCGCCATTTTCTCACTTTCGTCGGTGTGTTGTCGGAGGGTGTAACAACACGAACAGGGACGGATTCAAGTTGCACCAGTGGCCCAAAGATGCGAAAGTGGCAAGAAATTGGACGAAATTTGTTCAAAATACGAGGCTGTGGGGAAAGCCGACGAAATGGTCAGTCGTTTGTTCCGCACACTTTACCGACGAAAGCTATGCTACGACAGAGATGGCAAGAATGTGTGGATATCCTGCGACACTCAAAGCAGATGCTGACATCAACTCCAAAACTGGACAGATCAGCTTTCAGGAAAAGAGAGCGGATGAGGGTATGTCTACAGAATATATTAATTGATGAAAACTTTATTCATTACTCGCGGTTTTACGTAAATTATTATACATAAACTGTGTTTACCAATAATTTAGCTTAAAAACATTTATTTTTTTCAATCATTCGAGTACATTCGGGTAGTCTTGTGTAATGCAGTATTTTGTGTCTATTTAGGTATGGTTAACCTGAGTGCTGAAATCGTGGAAAAATATATGTTCTTAGCGCGCCTGAAATGGGCTGTCTGCACTCTCAAAGTGCATGTTGTTGCCAAATGTATTTCATATGCTGTAAATCTAGTTCATAGTTGTTAGTTTCCTTTAATGCCAAACAAACACATACCAATCGTTGGTTAGAAGGCGATCGCCGAATTCGTCCTCGCTTTTTCCCGTGTCGCTGGCTGTCGTGTCGTTTTCGTCGGTTTCGCTTGCATACGGTTCAAACCGATATGGCTCAATAGCTTCAGTTTCTTCTTCAATTTCGTTTTCGCTACCTGCCTCCACACTACAACCATCTGTTGATTACGCATGTATTTCAATACATGCGTAATCTGTTGAATCGCTTAAGCCGCTGAAATCCGAGTCTGAATCCGAGCTAATATCACTATACCTTGCTGTTCTTTCCGCCATGTTTGTTTGTATTGGCATCACTGTGTGACGTCACAGGAAAATGGACGGGTGTATATAACGATGGTTAAAATCAGGCACTTTGAAGCTTTTTTTAGGGATATTGCGTGATGGGTAAAATTTTGAAAGAAACTTCGAAAAATAAAATAAGTCACTGGGAACTGATTTTTAATGGTTTTAACCCTTCTGAAATTGTGATAATGTTCCCCTTTAAATTTTTGAATGAAAGAAACAGCTGTTCTAAATGTGTCCACTGGATGTCGCAATAGCAATTATTTGTATCTTTGTATATGATGCTACTTATGTACAAAATATACCACATGATGTTAGTAAATCAGTCGAGGAACATTATCAAACTACATGAATAACATCCTTTAATTTGATTTTGGTATAATTTTTTTTATCTAGATAGATTGAAAATTAAAACCAATGAGTTGACTGATGAACAGTATCACATAACTTATTCAGAAAATACAAATAACGACAAATAAAGTATATACACTATTAACCACAACAGATAATTGTAAAAACAATAACATTATGATTTGTACAATTTCAGAATGTGCTTGTTCTATTTTTAAACAAAGAAAACAATCTGAAGTTGTCTTTATTTTTAAGTTATCGTGCCGTGATTTCACCAATCCGGCCCGTTATGGAGTAGATTTTTCTACAAGTGGCCCCCCCATCCAAAATGAGTTTGACACCCCTGGTCTTCACATTCGTGTGACATTGCAAATTGAATGGGAGGAACCCAAAATGTACCACAAACCATAATTTCCTTCATATTTGTTGACATCATTGGCACTTTACATTTGCTGCAAAACTGGGATTGTTTTATACTTCTGACTTTGAACTAGGAAAAGTCAACAAATACACACTAAATACAAAAAAAAACTATGTATTATCAATGCATCTATTTTTAATCGTAATTGTCATGCTCCCACGGGACAGTTTGGACTTTGTTCTTTATTTTTCTGTTAGGTATCATTTACTGTCCTGGTGCTCTTGTTTTGGGAGGATTTCCTGTTTGCAACACCTTTACCACCTTTGAATTCCTTGTCCTGTCAGCACACCTGTTTCACATTGTTAATTAGTTCTATTTAGTTCCACATTGTGCCTTCCTTTAGTGCTGGTTCATTAGCTTTTGTATGCCAAAGTGTTCCATTCCCATTTTTTCATATTTTCATTTTCTTTACTCAAAATTAGAGATGTCCGATAATGGCTTTTTTGCCGATATTCCGATATTGTCCAACTCTTAATTACCGATTCCGCTATCAACCGATACCGATATATACAGTCGTGGAATTAACACATTATTATGCCTAATTTTGTTGTGATGCCCCGCTGGATGCATTAAACAATGTAACAAGGTTTTTCAAAATAAATCAACTCAGGTTATGGAAAAAAATGCCAACATGGCACTGCCATATTTATTATTGAAGTCACAAAGTGCTTTTTTTTTTTTAACATGCCTCAAAACAGCAGCTTGGAATTTGGGACATGCTCTCCCTGAGATAATCCTGATACCCACTATGGGAAATACTCTACTTTGACAAAGTGCTTTTTTTTTCTTTTTTTTTTTAAACATGCCTCAAAACAACAGCTACAAAAACAATGAAGGCACACAGCTTCAGTCCAGAGTATACTAGAGAATACTTGCCAACCTTGAGACCTCCGAATTCGGGAGAGGGTGGGGGGTTGAGGTAGGGTTGGGGGGGCGGGGTTCGGTGGTAGCGGGGGGTGTATATTGTAGCGTCCCAGAAGAGTTAGTGCTGCAAGGGGTTCTGGGTATTTGTTCTGTTGTGTTTATGTTGTGTTACGGTGCGGATGTTCTCCTGAAATGTGTTTGTCATTCCTTTTTGGTGTGGGTTCACAGTGTGGCGCATATTTGTAACAGTGTTAAAGTTGTTTATACGGCCACCCTCAGTGTGACCTGTATGGCTGTTGACCAAGTATGCGTTGCATTCACTTGTGTGTGTGTAAAAGCTGCATATATTATGTGACTGGGCCGGCACGCTGTTTGTATGGAGGAAAAGCGACGTGACGACAGGTTGTAGAAGACGCTAAAGGCAGTGCCTTTAAGGCACGCTCCCAATAATGTTGTCCGGGTGGAAATCGGGAGAAATTCGGGAGAATGGTTGCCCCGGGAGATTTTCGGGAGGGGCACTGAAATTCGTGAGTCTCCCGGGAAAGTCGGGAGGTTGAAACCGATACCGATAATTTCCGATATTACATTTTAAAGCATTTACTCAAAATCATATTAAAATAGTTGTTACGACATTAAAATAAATCATAAATAAAACGGAGCGAACCTGTGTTACTTCAACTCTGCCTGGTAGCTAATAAAGGGACCACGTTCTTACACTTTGCCTACATTCTCTGCTTCCTGGACTCCCGCCAACAGCTGACATGCGGCATCGCCACAACTAACATACTTAATAGTATTGCGATTAATGTGCACTATATCCTGTTTGTGTGATATCATTTGGTCAAATGTAGTTTGGTGAGGAAACTACATTTCAGTCATCTCAAACGCAGCAACAGTTTCAGCCATGCAGCTCAGGTTACACACCTTGCTGAGTTCTTGCAGAATGAGAGGACTCCCGACCATCGACTCCACCATCGGCTGGCACTCCAGGACCCTCTTCCTCTCGTCTGCGACGTCTCTATCCTCTGGCAGCAGTGCCGCATTGCTTATAAAAGATAACTAACACACACACAAAAAAGAGAATTGGTGGATGAAGTTTCAAATATCACCTTTGCACAATCCCCACCTGTTTTTTACTCCTGCAAAGAGAGGAGAGCAATCGCCGTAGATTGTGGACACACTGCAGCTCGATCACGAACAACAAAATGATGTAGACAATTCCTTGAACGGAGAAAGCCAGCAAGAAGCGGCCCACACCCGGCGCCGACATGGAGAAGTAGTTTGTTTGGTATGTAATATCTACAATGAGAGAAAAATATACACTGTTTGTGGTAGAAATACAGTTGCCAGACACAACATTAGGTACATCTTATGATATTCAATGCTATTATTGTACTTTGTATATGTGTATGGTGTATTTCTAATATTTCAACTATTTCTTGTAGATAACCAATACGTTATAACTTTTAATTTGGCTTGATGTTCCCTATTTTGTCTTCAATAACAAAATACTTTCCTAGTTAAAAAAAAACTTTTGAATGTGCTTCTCTTAAAGAGTATCTACACCCATGTATTGTCATTATAATAATAAAGTCTGATCATTTTAATAGATATTTTTTTAGCACCGCCCCCACAAAAACTCATTATTACACACATCCATCACATAAAGCGGTGAGTGTGGGCAGCACATTGCATTATTGTAACATTTCAAAGCACATACTGCGCAAGAATAAAACAACCACACCACAGCGTGGCTGCACTTACTTAAGTATTTGCAGATAGTCTGAGTGACTGGGCTGGTCGTGCAAAACGAGGTGAATTCATAGTTCTGGTAAAACTGGCAGAAGGACATGCCCAAACAATAGTTGGGAAAGATCAAGAACACCTTATCCAGGAGGCGGGACAGGTTCTGCAGGTGTAACTCTAAAGAGAAAGACAAGAGCAGTAAATTATTTTCATCCCTCACCTTGCACGTCGGACAAAACTATTTTACACTGCTAGAAACTAAATACAACTGCAGGTATGGCTGATGCAGGTGGATCTAGTGAGGTTTCTGGTGTGTATATGTGCCATTCCATGAAATCAGAGTGTGATTTGTTTTTAGAAAATTCTGAAAATAAACTTCAATTACTCTTAATCTGAAAATACACAAATAAAATAAACTACTCAAAATGTGTATTGGCGCATTCATTTCGTCAAGGCTCATTTAGAGAATTTCAAAAAGTAACAGGGGTGAATTTTTAGCATCTGAGTAGCAAATACATGGCATGTTGACACTAAGCACATTAGAGTGATTCTTGGAAAAAAAACAATTGTTTCAAAAATAAACAAACAATTCTGGTAATGAGACTGTGCTGTGATTTTAAAATATCGGTTAAAGTAGCATGTAATATACAGAAAAATAAATAAGTCCGGTGACCTGCAGAGGATATCAACATTGCAATTTCTTATGGACCATGCGACTTGTGGAATATTGTAAATTTTTCAGATTGGGTAATGGGGGAACTGGAGTGAGCAAAGACCTAGAAACTTAAATGTGAATTTGAACTAAATTCCTGTTTTAAAGAAAATTAACTGTAAGTATAGCTGGGACAAGAAGTAATACAAATATGTAAAATAAATCTATTGCATTTCTGAAGGATATAAATGACTATTAATGGGGACTTTTGATCAAATGTTGTCTTTTCTGGCTTATAAATGTTGTTACAATGTTGGATACTAAAATCATGATCATAGTCAAATCATAAGGGTTCATGCACTTTGGTGTGAGCTTGAAAGCAGTTTTGGTTGCGTTGGTTTGCAGGGTTTTGCAGTCCGGCTACATTGTGACGTCGCAGCGAGGTGGACATACTTTATTTGGACATTACGTCAAACTCTCAGCCAGAGGGGGGTCTCACACACACACAAAAAAAGGTAGGATAAAGAATTATTTTCCTGTAATCCTAGCATTTGCATAACAACCAACATGCGACATTCAGTAACATAAATGCATTGACATGACCTAATGTTGTAACCGGGTGAATCATACTGTTTATGGAAGTTTTTTTCGACTGGCTCTGGGGAAAAAAATAGCCTAGACGTCTTCAAGTTTTACAGTATATATCTTGAAGATGTCTAAGCAATTTTTTTCCCAGAGACAGTATATATATATATATATATATATATATATATATATATATATATATATATATATATATATATATATATATATATATATAATATATCGCCAAACGTATTTGGCCACCCATCCAAATGATCCGAATTAGGTGTCCTAATCACTTGGCCTGGTGTATAAAATCAAGCATTTAGGCATGGAGACTGTTTCTCAAACATTTGTGAAAGAATGTGAAAGAATGGGCCCCTCTCAGTGATTTCCAGCGTGGAACTGCCATAGGATGTAATCCAGTCGTGACATTTCCTCGCTCATAAATATTCCAAAGTCAACTTTATTACAAACCCCGTTTCCATATGAGTTCGGAAATTGTGTTAGATGTAAATATAAACGGAATACAATGATTTGCAAATCATTTTCAAACCATATTCAGTTGAATATGCTACAAAGACAACATATTTGATGTTCAAACTGATAAAAAAAATTTTTTTGCAAATAATCATTAACTTTAGAATCTGATGCCAGCAACACGTGACAAAGAAGTTGAGAAAGGTGGCAATAAATACTGATAAAGTTGAGGAATACTCATCAAACACTTATTTGGAACATCCCACAGGTGAACAGGCAAATTGGGAAGAGGTGGGTGCCATGATTGGGTATAAAAGTAGATTCCATGAAATGCTCAGTCATTCACAAACAAGGATGGGGCGAGGGTCACCACTTTGTCAACAAATGCGTGAGTAAATTGTTGAACAGTTTAAGAAAAACCTTTCTTAACCAGCTATTGCAAGGAATTTAGGGATTTCACCATCTACGGTCCGTAATATCATCAAAGGGTTCAGAGAATCTGGAGAAATCACTGCACATAAGCAGATAAGCCCGTGTCCTTCGATCCCTCAGGCTGTACTGTATCAACAAGCGACATCAGTGTGTAAAGGATATCACCACATGGGCTCAGGAACACTTCAGAAACCCACTGTCAGTAACTACAGTTGGTCGCTACATCTGTAAGTGCAAGTTAAAACTCTCCTATGCAAGGCGAAAACTGTTTATCAACAACACCCATAAACGCCGTCGGCTTCGCTGGGCCTGAGCTCATCTAAGATGGACTGATACAAAGTGGAAAAGTGTTCTGTGGTCTGACGAGTCCACATTTCAAATTGTTTTTGGAAACTGTGGACGTCGTGTCCTCTGGACCAAAGAGGAAAAGAACCATCCGGATTGTTATAGGCGCAAAGTTGAAAAGCCAGCATCTGTGATGGTATGGGGGTGTATTAGTGCCCAAGACATGGGTAACTTACACATCTGTGAAGGCACCATTAATGCTGAAAGGTACATACAGGTTTTGGAGCAACATATGTTGCCATCTAAGCAACGTTACCATGGACGCCCCTGCTTATTTCAGCAAGACAATGCCAAGCCACGTGTTACATCAACGTGGCTTAATCGTAAAAGAGTGCGGGTACTAGACTGGCCTGCCTGTAGTCCAGACCTGTCTCCCATTGAAAATGTGTGGCGCGTTATGAAGCCTAAAATACCACAACGGAGACCCCCGGACTGTTGAACAACTTAAGCTGTACATCAAGCAAGAATGGGAAAGAATTCCACCTGAGAAGCTTAAAAAATGTGTCTCCTCCGTTCCCAAACGTTTACTGAGTGTTGTTAAAAGGAAAGGCCGTGTAACACTACGTTGGCACGTGTTGCAGCCATGAAATTCTAAGTTAATTATTATTTGCAAAAAAAAAATTAAGTTTATGAGTTTGAACATCAAATATCTTGTCTTTGTAGTGCATTCAATTGAATATGGGTTGAAAAGGATTTGCAAATCATTGTATTCCGTTTATATTTACATCCAACACAATTTCTCAACTCATATGGAAACGGGGTTTGTACAAGAAAAGTGACGAGTTTGTGAATAACAGCAAGTCAGCCACCAAGTGGTAGGCCATGTAAACTGACAGAGGGGTCAGCGGATGCTGAAGCGTATAGTGCAAAGACTTTCTGCACAGTCGGTTGCTACAGCGCTCCAAACTTCATGTGACCTTCCATTTAGCCCACGTACAGTACGCAGAGAGCTTCATGGAATGGGTTTCCATGAAGAGTGATGAATCACGCTTTTCCATCTGGCAATCTGATGGACGAGTCTGGGTTTGGAGGTTTCCAGAAGAACGCTACATTTCGGACTGCCTTGTGCCGAGTGTGAAAATTAGGTGGAGGAGGAATTATGGTGTGGGGTTGGTTTTTCAAGAGTTGGGCAGGGCACCTTAGTTCCAGTGAAAGGAACTCTGAATGCTCCAGGATACCAAAACATTTTGGACAATTCCATGGGATGGCACTTCAAGTTCATATGTGAGTAAAGGCAGGTGGCCAAATACTTTTGGCAATATAGTGTACCGTATTTTTCGGACTATAAGTCGCTCCGGAGTATAAGACGCACCGGCCGAAAATGCATAATAAAGAAGGAAAAAAACATATATAAATCGCACTGGAGTATAAGTCGCATTTTTGGGGGAAATTTATTTGATAAAACCCAACACCAAGAATAGACATTTGAAAGGCAATTTAAAATAAATAAATAATAATGAACAACAGGCTGAATAAGTGTACGTTATATGACGCATAAATAACCAACTGAGAACGTGCCTGGTATGTTAACGTAACATATTATGGTAAGAGTCATTCAAATAACTATAACATACAGAACATGCTATACGTTTACCAAACAATCTGTCACTCCTAATCACTAAATCCCATGCAATCTTATACGTCTAGTCTCTTACGTGAATGAGCTAAATTATATTATTTGATATTTTACGGTAATGTGTTAATAATTTCACACATAAGTCGCTCCTGAGTATAAGTCGCACCCCCGGCCAAACTATGAAAAAAACTGTGACTTATAGTCCGAAAAATACGGTATATATATATATATATATATATATACATATATATATGTATCTTTTGGGGAGGGTGGGGCATGGCTTCATGCTTCATTTGCAATCTAGGAACACCTCCACAAACGAACCTACTCAAAAAAACGATTGTGGAGCAAAATGTACCCAGAATTTACACCGAAGCATATCCAATACATATTATCTTGACCACAAGGATGTGGTTTAATGTGTAGATTAAAATCACCATAGGTCCATTTAAAGCGAGGTAACAAGTGAGCGGAGGCAACAAATACTATTTTTTCAGTATTAAGTATAGTTTAAGGTCATCTTTTGCATTCATTTTGATTTGAAATCAGATCACCGTGCAGGAAACTTTGCTCAGTGAAAATATATTTGATCGTGCTTTTACACATTTTTTTTCACAATTGCACTATTTAAGACCCATCCAAAATCTTACCTGGTATATCCATGATGGTGACAGCTAAAAAGGTGGCGGTACCAGAAATCATGTTGAAGATAGTAAGGCGGGTGTAAGCAGTGGCCGCAGACGAGAAGAGGAAGCTCATCAGGTACATGAGAGGCACAACAGCCCAACCGTACAGCAGAAGCAACAACAACACATCCACAAGCCGGTTGTCCTTGACAAAAGCATCCACGCTGAAGGCCTGGAACACCCCCTAGGAGAGGAACAGATGTTAACGTTATCGCAACACAAAGTGGAAGCATGACGACTTTTAGAATTGTGTTACTGACCAGCATGAGGAGGCACGGCAACAGGAAGTTTACCAGGTCCCACAGCAGTGCGGAAAACCAGAAGTTTGACAGGTAGACGCCGCTGACCTTCTGCACGTGCTTGGACTTAATGGCCGACTCTGTGACGAGCAGCAGCGCAAAAGTGCTGGACAAGGAGGCCATCCCGTACATCAGGTTGATGGCGATGATGAAGCCTGTCTTTCCCCTACAGAAAGTAGAGTGTGGCTGTTACTTCCTAATTAAAAAGAATATTTACTTTAATATAATTGTGGGAGGGCGCGCGTGGCCTGCGGGCCTGCATTGAGGCGGGGTGTGCCAGGACCGGCCTCGAAGTCAGCGACAGGTGCCAAGATGGCCCACCTGGGCCTTGTTATCTAATCACCTGTCGCTCTGTATAAGCAGCAACCGGGAGGAGAGACATTGTTGGAGCTGGGGGAGAGCGAGAGCACGAGGAACATTCACAAAAAGACGATTGCTGAAAAGCATTAAGAGACTTGTTTGGGAAAAATAAAACCGTCTTGTAACAATGAAACGGGCTCGTCTGGAAATGCTTGGTGGTCTGGAGGACCCACTGGAAGGCAACTTCCACAATTTGGTGCCCAACATGGCCGACTCCCTGACAGCTCTTGCGAGCGTGCTCGCGACGGTGACAGAGGCAAATTGTGGAAGTTGCCGTCCAGTGGGTCCTCCAAACCACCAAGCATTTCCAGGCGAGCCCGTTTCATTGTTACAAGACGGTTTTATTTTTCCCAAACAAGTCTCTTAATGCTTTTCAGCAATCGTCTTTTTGTGAATGTTCCTCGTGCTCTCGCTCTCCCCCAGCTCCAACAACGTCTCTCCTCCTGGTTGCTGCTTATACAGAGCGACAGGTGATTAGATAACAAGGCCCAGGTAGGCCATCTACGCACCTGTCGCTGACTTCGAGGCCGGTACTGGCACACCCTGCCTCGCTGCAGGCCGGCAGGCCACTCCTCCCCTCCACAATAACATGTACATTTTAATATGAATAATGACTCGGAGGACATGAGAAAGCGAAAAGGAAAATGTACCTCTCTTTGACCTCTAGGTTGATTTATTAACACAGCAGCACCCTAACCCATTGGTTCTCAAATGGGGGTACGCGTACCCCTGGGGGTACTTGAAGGTATGCCAAGGGGTACGTGACTTTTTTTTTTAATATTCTAAAAATAGCAACAATTCAAAAATCCTTTGTAAATATAAATAAAAACCTATCTTTTTTTCCAAATAGTTCAAGAAAGACCACTACAAATGAGCAATACTTTGCACTGTTATACAATTTAATAAATCAGAAACTGATGACATAGTGCTGTATTTTACTTCTTTATCTCTTTTTTTCAACCAAAAATGCTTTTCTCTTATTAGGGGGTACTTGAATTAAAAAAAAATTCACAGGGGGCACATTCCTGAAAAAAGGTTGAAAACCACTGCCCTAACCAATAGCGATGAGGAGCAAACTGCTTCGCCAGCATTAATACTGCTGATGAGTTCATTGTAAACAACAGTATGGCAAGTAGGGACGGCGTGGCGCAGTGGAAGAATGGCCGTGCGCGACCCGAGGGTCCCTGGTTCAATCCCCACCTAGTACCAACCTCGTCATGTCCGTTGTGTCCTGAGCAAGACACTTCACCCTTGCTCCTGATGGGTGCTGGTTAGCGCCTTGCATGGCAGCTCCCTCCATCAGTGTGTGAATGTGTGTGTGAATGGGTAAATGTGGAAGTAGTGTCAAAGCGCTTTGAGTACCTTGAAGGTAGAAAAGCGCTATACAAGTACAACCCATTTATCATTTATTTATTTATAAGTATAACACACAAATTTCACACCAACCGCTGAGTAGTGAAACCATTAAAGTGAATGTATGGGTAGATAAAACTGCAAGATGCTGACACCCTCATCATACATCAAAATCAGTGTCTGCTATCTTGTGGATTTAATTAAAAAACAAAAACAACTTGGACAGACTGGCAAGAACACCAAGGCTTACACACACACATGCATCCACAAAAAAATATACGCCACACACACATACCCCACGCCCCATCCAACGCCCTTGACGCAAATCCCTTAGGGGTGATGGACGGCTGGGCAGCACCTGAAGAGCTACAGCCTGCCACTGTAGCCCCCACTCCCTCCCCTCTGTTGCAAGTCTCGAGATGTACCGTATTTTTCGGAGTATAAGTCGCACCGGAGTATAAGTCGCACCTGCCGAAAATGCATAATAAAGAAGGAAAAAAAACATATATAAGTCGCACTGGAGTATAAGTCGCATTTTTGGGGGGAAATGTATTTGATAAAACCCAACACCAAGGATAGACATTTGAAAGGCAATTTGAAATAAATAAAGAATAGTGAACAACAGGCTGAATAAGTGTATGTTATATGAGACATAAATAACCAACTGAGAACATGCCTGGTATGTTAACGTAACATATTATGGTAAGAGTCATTCAAATAACTATAACATATAGAACATGCTATACGTTTACCAAACAATCTGTCACTCTTAATCGCTAAATCCCATGAAATCATATACGTCTAGTCCAGGGGTCGGCAACCCGCGGATCCGGAGCCGCATGCGGCTCTTTGATCACTCTGATGCGGCTCAGCAGCTTACTTGCTGAACCCCCCAATTTTCCCGTGAGACTTTCGGATTTCAGTGCCTCTCGCAGAAAACTCCCGGGATTCATATTCACCGATTTTCACCCTTACGGCTATAATAAGGGGTGCCATGATGGTACAACATTTGGCGCCCTCTACAATCTGTATTGACAGCGTGCCAGCCCAACACTTGTTATACAATAAACATCCTCTGCTTGCACACATACGTGACAGCAAGGCATACTTGGTCAACAGCCACACAGGTTACACTGACGGTGGTCATATAAAACAACTTTAACACTCTTACTAATAATGCGCCACAATTTGAACCAAAACTAAACACGAATGACAAACACATTTCGGGAGAACATCTGCACCTTAACACAACATAAACACAACAGAACAAACACCCAGAATCCCATGCAGCCCTGACTCTTCCGGGCTACATTATACACCCCTGCTACCACCAAATCCCGCCCCCACCCCAACCCTGCTCCCTCACACATCAACCCCCCCCCTCTCTCTCTCTCTCTGTGCGTCGGTTGAGGTGGGCGGGGTTTGGTGGGGGGGGTGTATAATGTATCCCGGAAGAGTTAGGGCTGCATGGGATTCTGGGTATTTGTCCTGTTGTGTTTATGTTGTATTACGGTGCAGATGTTCTCCCAAAATTTGTTTGTCATTCTTGTTTGGTGTGGGTTCACAGTGTGGCGCATTATTAGTAAAAGTGTTAAAGTTTTTTTTTATACCGCCACCGTCAGTGTGACCTGTGTGGTTGTTGACCAAGTATGCCTTGCTGTCACCTACATGAGCAAGCGGAAGCCCCATACAACGTGTGGCTGATCAGGCACGCTGGTTGTAGTGGGCGTTATATGCTGTACCATCACGGCACGCATCGCATGACGCTGACAAGCGTCATTCATTTAAAACCCGAGTGTCGCACCAGCTTTCAAATTCCACATAAAGGTGTGGGCAGCATGTCTGAGAACCCTGGTTTATACATAGCACAAAGCAAAAAAAAAAATTGTATGCAGTGTTATTTCATTTAAAATTTCAAAAAATGTTTGCGGCTCCCATTGTTTTCTATAATTTGTGAAACTGCTCAAAATGGCTCTTTGACTGGTAAAGGTTGCCGACCCCTGCTCTAGTCTCTTACGTGAATGAGCCAAATATTATTATTATTATTATTATATGGTAATGTGTTAATAATTTCACACATAAGTCGCTCCTGAGTATAAGTCGCACCCCCGGCCAAACTATGAAAAAAACTGCAACTTATAGTCCGAAAAATACGGTATGTTGTAATATGTATATGTGATTTGCTATGGAGGTTTTTTTTCCCACTCCTGGGCCCCTTAGGAGCCCAGTCTAGATTGTATTTTTTTACTCATCCTCCCACAACGTTTTCCTTTTTCACCATCTTTTACGGGGCGCCTTGTGGCGGCCCAACAACGTTCCTGGTGTATAACCTTGTACACTGTTTGTTTGTCTAATCTTGAACGAGTTTGTGCTGAAAACAAAGCTTCGTTGTACATGTGCAATGACAATAAAGACCTACGTACCTACCTACAGCCGCAGGTGTTAATGCCAATGGTGCTCGACCCAGCGCAACTAGAGACCGTAGTTACTAGAATAGAGGTGCTCATTGGACCTAATGGTGCAGTTTGCAGCGGATAGGTAGGAGCCTTAAGAGCCGATCATAATAACTTGGTCCAACCATGAAAGATTCGCCCCACCCACTGTATGTGCACGGTTAATAAGGACAACGGCAAGTTGCGAGGGCGGTGTTTGCTAGAAGGGATGTAATCAGCGGTTCAACAGCGGCCACAGCATCTCTTTTTAAATCCCAGCTCGACTGTGGGTGGTGACGGGCTGCCATAAACGCAAATAATACCACTCAGTGTTTTTTTTTTTTTACAAAGTTTGGCTTTTTATTGTGGCAATTGTAAGCATTCGGTGGTTGAATCTATTCTCTTGAACTATTATTGGTGGCATGTGTCAGTCGTTGTTGGTGTTTTTCAATTATTTGGCTTAAACACATGTAAGATGAAGCCATCTGCCAACTGCTATGTCCATTATAGTCTTTAAATGGAGGCAACCATGCCCCAAGAAAAAACGAAATATCAAACCTCTAAAGTCGAGTGCCTCTAAGGCAGTGGTTCTTAACCTGGGTTCGATCGAACCCTAGGGGTTCGGTGAGTCGGGCTCAGGGGTTCGGCGGAGGTCAAGACACACCCGACTCATCGTGTAAATAAAAACCTTCTCCCTATCGGCGTATTACGGATATGGCAACAGCAGAAGTCAGACTGATTTGCAGGTGTGTAATTTGTTGTTAGTTTATGCACTGTGTTGGTTTTGTTCTTTGAACAAGGTGATGTTCATGCACGGTTTATTTTGTGCACCAGTAATAAAACATGGAACATATTCACCATTAATTAGTTGCTTATTAACATGCCAATTAGTAACATATTGGCTCTAAACTAGTCATTATTAAGTACTTATTAATGCCTTATTCGGCATGGCCTTATTCTAACCCTAACCCTCTAACCCTAACCCTAACCAAATAACTGTAAATTACCGGTAAGTCTTTGTTACTTAGAATATGTTCCCCTAGTGTCCAAAAAACTCTAAATTAAGTCTTTGTTACTTAGAATATGTTCCCCATACTAAAGTGTTACCAAAAACATATAACATTGTCTTGAATTTGAAAAAAAAAACATAATTTTATTTTTCACTAAAGAAGGGTTCGGTGAATGCGCATATGAAACTGGTGGGGTTCGGTACCTCCAACAAGGTTAAGAACCATTGCGGCATACAATTCCGAATTTGACCCAAATCTACAGTAACAATATTCCTCAAGTCACGCAACATATTCAGCAAGCATTAAAGAGGACACTGGAACAGGATGCATTCTATTTTAGTCATGTTTATGTTTGTCTACAAATAGTCACAGCTTCGACGATTCGCCTTGATGGAGTCTGATTCGAGTACAAACCTCACAGTCAAATCGTCTGCTATTATCCATGGGAGTGAGGCGAGTTGATACATGCTAGAGGGTGTTTGGAGGAGTAATTGATTGTGTTCTCTATTTAGACAAGTGGTGTGTTCATGGTGCTGCGCCAGAGCCGATGACCTCATTATCTGCGGTTTAGCCTTTATGCAGGTGTAAAAAGTCGCAAATTGGATGTTTGTTTTGTTCAATTTATTGAAAGGCTGTATTCCATTTAAAAGTACTTTTGAATAACTTGGATGGGTGGATGAATGGATGGATATTCACATATACAGTCGTGGTCAAAAGTTTACATACACGTGTAAAGAACATAATGTCATGGCTGTCTTGAGTTTCCAATCATTTCTACAACTCTTATTTTTTTGTGATAGAGTGATTGGAGCACATACTTGTTGGTCACAAAAAACATTCATGAAGTTTGGTTCTTTTATGAATGTATTATGCAATAAGGCCCTTTTGGTAGCCATCCACAAGCTTCTGGCAAGCTTCTGGTTGAATTTTTGACCACTCTTCTTGACAAAATTGGTGCAGTTCAGTTAATTTCTTGGTTTTCTGACATGGATTTGTTTCTTCAGCATTGTCCACACGCTTAAGTCAGGACTTTGGGAAGGCCATTCTAAAACCTTAATTCTAGACTGATTTAGCCATTCCTTTACCACTTTTGACGTGTGTTTGGGGTCATTGTCCTGTTGGAACACCCAACTGCGCCCAAGACCCAACCTCCGGGCTGATGATTTTAGGTTGTCCTGAAGAATTTGGAGGTAATCCTCCTTTTTCATTGTCCCATTTACTCTCTGTAAAGCACCAGTTCCATTGGCAGCAAAACAGGCCCAGAGCATAATACTACCACCACCATGCTTGACGGTAGGTCTTGTGTTCCTGGGATTAAAGGCCTCACCTTTTCTCCTCCAAACATATTGCTGGGTACTCTGGCCAAAAAGCTCAATTTTTGTTTAATCTGACCTCAAATGGACAAAGATTAGACCTTCTGGAGGAAAGTTATGTGGTCAGATGAAAAAAAAATTCCCAAGATTTGGTCACATTCTCAGTAGACCCATAATAAATTCATAAAAGAACCAAATTTCATGAATGTTTTTTGTGACAAGTATGTGCTCCAATCACTCTATCACAAAAAAATAAGAGTTGTAGAAATGATTGGAAACTCAAGACAGCCATGACATTATGTTCTTTACAAGTGTATGTAAACTTTTGACCACGACTGTATATGTTATGTTACAGTACCACATATCATCACCATATGTTTAATTCTCCGAGGTCAACGTTTTACTTACTCTCTCAGCTGGCCCTGGGCGACCTCCGACAAGTTGCGTGGCATCGGGTAGTTTCCTGTGTGGATGGAAGCGTTTGGCCCGGCGAGAAGCTTAAATAGAGCATTGTCCACCATCATTAGAGCCGTGGCAGGCGTATGGTAGCCCTCGTTGTTGAAGTAGCCCGTCGCTTCTGCAAACAGGTTGCTGTTGCCACGGAAAGCAGCGCCCACCACGCAGCGCTCGTTAAAACTTCCGCCCTCTTCCTCGGCCTGAGTTAGGATGTAGTCAGTAAAGTCTGAAAAGAGGAGGAGGAAGGGACTAAGAGCCAGGAACACACATGTAAGCAACAGTGCATACGTAAAGTATTCACACCGCATCACTTTTTCCACATTTTACTGTTTTACAGCTTTATTCTACAATGGAATAAATTCACTTTTGTCCTCAAAATTCTACAGACAATTCCCCTGATGACAATGTGAAAATGTTTTTTTTTTTGCAAATGTATTAAAAATGAAAAAATGTATGCCAATATTGCAGATACATGTAATTGATGTCATGCAAACATGACACACATGTTCTGGTTGGTCCCTGACTGAAAGCCAAATAGATTAATATTTTTAAACATCTTGCAGATGCATTACATTTTAAATTGTGCAAAATTGGCTATTTTCATAATTCAACAAAACTACCAAAAAAATTAAGCAGACTTTTAGGGATAGTATCGCCTTTGCATTATTAATAGCTCGCACAAGGATTTTATTAGAGTGGAAATCACAGTTTGCCCCCAATGCCCTATGGCTTAAGGACCTCATGTTTTTCTTATATTTACAGAAAATGAAATATAATCTGAGGGATACACCAAAACAATTTGACCTGACCTGAGGCTGCATAATTAGTTACATATCTAAATTAAAGACACTATAGGATGAATGTGACACTCACTGTTGACAATGAACCTTTCCACTTACCTCAAGTCTATTTTTGTTGTTGTTGTTGTTTTTATTCAGTGATACTTCTCTGTATGTTTGTGATTTTTATTTATTTTTGTTGTTACCTTTTTTTTCCTTTTAGTCAGTTAGTGTGATTCTCTATCTGCTTGTGGTGAAGAGGAAGGCAGTACATTGCTACCCACTGTGACTGAAATGTAGGACGGGGGATAGGAGTGGGTGTTATTATTTTACATTTATTTATTCTAATTATTTATTTATTTTTATAATTTTTTGGGGGGAAGGGACAAACAAACCTGTTTGTTTTCTAAGTACCTGTATTATTTTCATTCATTTTTTATTTATCTCCTTAATTGATGTGCATTTTTGATCAATAGACAATTAAACTCCAACAACAAAACACATATTTACACACCTATGCTTGAGAAGGAACCGGATGAAGAAAATCTTATATTTCCTGCCCCCTTCAACATAAGTAGTTAATGGATAACCCAGATTCACAAGCATACAAATACATCCAAATATAATGAAAACAAACAAAATACACAAAAAAAAAAAACACAAAAACTTCACGAAGTACAAACCGAACAAAAAATAATATACACCCCACGGGATGATACAAAACAAATACAAAACCAGACAAAAAATAAGTTAAATGATAAATATAAAGCAAAATGTAAACATAAAGCAACATGCAAAATGTAATTATGATTTCCATATCAAATGAATAAATACCGTATTTTTCGGACTATAAGTCGCAGTTTTTTTCATAGTTTGGCCGGGCTCCAGTGCAACTTATATATGTTTTTTTCCTTCTTTATTATGCATTTTCGGCAGGTGCGACTTATACTCCGGTGCGACTTATACTCCGAAAAATACGGTACTTGGTTTTTTTTAATGAAAAAATCACATGTATATAAGTATTCACAGCCTTTGCTCAATACAGAGTCATCCTGGATGAAAAACCAACGCTTCTCATCCAATCTGATGCAGCTTGAGAGATGCTGCAAAGAGGAATGGGCTAAACTGACTAAAGATAGGTGTGCCAATCTTGTGGCATCGCACTCAAAAAGACTTGAGGACAAAAATGTATTCATACAATTTTTGGAAAAGGCTGTAACGTAACAATGTGGGAAAAGTAAAGCGTTGTGAATAGCTTCCAGATGCATCCTAGGTTATGTTATTTTTCACACCTACCTGTGATGTTAACAAGCTGGCTGAGCTGCCCGAGGAGCTGCGAACTGTACACGCTGGCGATGTCGGAGGCCAGGGAGCCGGCCTTCGTTTGCAAAGCGACTGGGACCCGAGTTGGACCGTAACGACTGAGCTCTAGGCCTAGCTGAGGAGCAGTCTTGTGATCGGGCAAGGTGCGTGCCACC
This sequence comes from Nerophis lumbriciformis, assembly GCF_033978685.3. NCBI lineage: Eukaryota > Metazoa > Chordata > Actinopteri > Syngnathiformes > Syngnathidae > Nerophis > Nerophis lumbriciformis. The sequence goes on from NC_084569.2 coordinate 14,075,050, forward strand.
ACTAACGCCACAACGATAAAGACCAAAGGAATGAGAAACTGGGCCACCATCACCTTCCAGTTTCTCCAGCTGTACAGCGCCCTCTTCAGGAACATGGCGTAAAACTGCTGCAGGTAAAGTCTGACCTGATGTGAGAAAAAAAGTGTAAATAAGCAAGATTGCAGAAAAAAAAAAAGTTTCAATCTCATCTCACCCCTGTGTTCAGTTTAATGTTGGAGCAGTCCTCGGAGATGAGCGTGCCGCTGTCGGTGAAGTCTGTGACGTCGGTCATGCCGCTGATGCTGCTGGCGTCATCTGTTGTCCAGTCGTGCGAGCGCCTCTCGTGTTGGTACTGCAGGGCAGGCAGTTGGATTGCCTGGATGTCCAAACTTGAATCCACCAGTTTTCCCACTCTGAACACAACCAGATACCACATTCTCATTCATAAAGATAAAGTACTATCTATCTATATGTGATGTTAGATGTATTGCCACTGAATGGGAACCAGTCGAAACTTTGCACACACTTGCTTATGCTATTGAATCAGAATAGAGATGTTGTGATTAGAGATGTCCGATAACATCGGCCGATAAATGCTTTAAAATGTAATATCGGAAATTATCGGTATCGGTTTCCAAATTATCAGTATCGGTTTCAAAAAGTAAAATTTATGACTTTTTAAAACGCCGCTGTGTACACGGACGTAGGGAGAAGTACAGAGCGCCAATAAACCTTAAAGGCACTGCCTTTGCGTGCCAGCCCAATCACATAATATCTACGGCTTTTCACACACACTGGTGAATGCAACAGCCATACAGGTCACACTGAGGGTGGCCGTATAAACAACTTTAACACTGTTACAAATATGCGCCACACTGTGAACCCACACCAAACAAGAATGACAAACACATTTCGGGAGAACATCCGCACCGTAACACAACATAAACACAACAGAACAAATACCCAGAACCCCTTGCAGCACTAACTCTTCCGGGACGCTACAATATACACCCCTCGCTACCCCCTATCCCCCGCCCCCACCTCAACCTCCTCATGCTCTCTCAGGGAGAGCATGTCCCAAATTCCAAGCTGCTGTTTTGAGGCATGTTAAAAAAAATAATGCACTTTGTGACTTCAATAATAAATATGGCAGTGCCTTGTTGGAATTTTTTTCCATAACTTGAGTTGATTTATTTTGGAAAACCTTGTTACATCCAGCGGGGCATCACAACAAAATAAGTATAATAATGTGTTAATTCCACGACTGTATATATTGGTATCGGTTGATATCGGAATCGGTAATTAAGAGTTGGACAATATCGGAATATCGGATATTGGCAAAAAAGCCATTATCGAACAGCTCTAATATATATATATACAAAATATACATATATATATATATATATATATATATATATATATATATATATATATATATATACATATATATATATGTATATATATATATATATATATATATATATATATATACAAAATATACATGGTAAATAGTGATGATGAATATAATAATATAAAATATCTAATTAGTTTAGTTATATTTTGTTTATTATTTAGTTGATTTATTGTTTTTATTGTATTTTAATTTTGTAAATGACAAATATTTGTATTATTTATCTTAAAGGCACGACCCAGTCACATAATATCTACGGCTTTCACACACACAAGTGAATGCAATACTTGGTCAACAGCCATACAGGTCACACTGAGGGTGGCCGTATAAACAACTTTAACACTGTTACAAATATGCGCCACACTGTGAACCCACACCAAACAAGAATGACAAACACATTTCGGGAGAACATCCGCACCGTAACACAACATAAACACAACAGAACAAATACCCAGAACCCCTTGCAGCACTAACTCTTCCGGGACGCTACAATATACACCCCCGCTATCCCCTACCAATATTCCGCCCACCCCAACCCTGCCCACCTCAACCTCCTCATGCTCTCTCTGGGAGAGCATGTCCCAAATTCCAAGCTGCTGTTTTTTTTTTTGATTGATTGAAACTTTTATTAGTAAATTGCACAGTACAGTACATATTCCGTACAATTGACCACTAAATGGTAACACCCCAATAAGTTTTTCAACTTGTTTAAGTCGGGGTCCACGTAAATCAATTCATGGTACAAATATATACTATCATCATAATACAGTCATCACACAAGTTAATTATCAGAGTATATACATTGAATTATTTACATTATGTACAATATTTACAATTTTGAGGCATGTTAAAAAAAATAATGCACTTTGTGACATCAATAATAAATATGGCAGTGCCATGTTGGCATTTTTTTCCCATAACTTGAGTTGATTTATTTTGGAAAACCTTGTTACATTGTTTAATGCATCCAGCGGGGCATCACAACAAAATAAGCCATAATAATGTGTTAATTCCACGACTGTATATATCGGTATCGGTTGATATCGGAATCGGTAATTAAGAGTTGGACAATATCGGAATATCGGATATCAACAAGAAAGCCATTATCGGACATCTCTAGTTGTGATCAAGGATTTATGCAGCATATTCCGATACCAATCACCCCTGAGTGAGATCGGCCGATACCAATACCGATCATATGTATTAACTGTACATTTTTCTATTTGTTTATTATGAGTGCTGTTGACAATTTAACAATATCAGCATATTTCAACTAGTTTCTCCAATCCCTTTTCTTACATACAATGTTTTGTGCAGGATCAAAAACTACTATCTATTCATTCAATTAAATCAGTTTAGCCCTCAAAATCCTCCTCTCTTGTCCCCCAAGGGCTTATAATCCCAGTGTGTAAACTTTAACGAAAACAAGAAAAAATGATTATGAAAAAATAAAAATATCAATCTCTACAGTCTAGTACGGGGAACAGCAACCCGTGGCTCTTGAGCGCCGCCCTAGTGGCTCTCTGGAGCTTCTTCAAAAATGGAAAAAGATGGAAAAAAAGATATATATTTTGTTTTACTATGGTTTATGTCGGCAGACAAACATTACACAAACCTTCTTAATTGTTAGAAATCCCACTGTTTATATTAAACTTACTTCACTAATGAGAGTATTTGGCGAGCGCAGTTTTGTCTTACTAATTTCAGCGATCCTTGAACGCACCGTAGTTTGTTCACATGTACTACTTTCTCCGATGCTGCCACAGAAAGACGTGTTTTATGCCACTTATTATTTGTCTCATTTTGTCCACCAAACTTTGTATGCTGTGCGTGAATGCACAAAGGTGAGCTTTGTTGATTGATTGATTGAAACTTTTATTAGTAGATTGCACAGTACAGTACATAATCCGTACAATTGACCACTAAATGGTAACACCCAAATAAGTTGTTCAACTTGTTTAAGTCGGGGTCCAAGATGATGTTGATGTTATGGACTTGTTGGAGTGCTAATCAGGCATATTTGGTCAATGCATGACTGCAAGCTAATCAATGCTAACATGCTATTTCAACATTCCTTTAACTTGGACACACACATCTATACCGTTGGCCATTCTGAGCCAGTCATTTCCAGAAGTGAGAAGCCTCCATTTTATTAATGATTTCCAATGTTGCAAAAATTTAAATACAACATTTCTGTCAACGAAGATTTGCGTCAGCCTTTGATAGTAGGCTAATATAGCTAATATAGACACTTACATCATGTGTTGCCTTCATTATAACACTTATAGAAGGCTTTTAATTTTTTGCAGCTCCAGACAGATTTTTTTGTTGTTGTATTTTTGGTCCAATATGGCTCTTTCAACGTTTTGTGTTGCCGACCCCTGGTCTAGTATCATATACTGATATTACCAATTCATGGATTGCTCCGCCCTCTTACGTGTTGTGTACTTCTGACAGTGACAATGCTGACACACCAACAGTTGCTGTTATATTATCCTCTCTTGACTCTCATTAAAGGGGAACATTATCACCAGGCCTATGTAAGCGTCAATATATACCTTGATGTTGCAGAAAAAATCCTTTTTTTTTTTTTAACCAATTTCCGAACTCTAAATGGGTGAATTTTGGCGAATTAAACGCCTTTCTAATATTCGCTCTCGGAGCGATGACGTCACAACGTGACATCACATCGGGAAGCAATCCGCCATTTTCTCAAACACCGAGTCAATTCAGCTCTGTTATTTTCCGTTTTTTCGACTGTTTTCCGTACCTTGGAGACATCATGCCTCGTCGGTGTGTTGTCGGAGGGTGTAACAACACAAACAGGGACGGATTCAAGTTGCACCAGAGGCCCAAAGATGCGAAAGTGGCAAGAAATTGGACGTTCGCACACTTTACCGACGTAAGCTATGCTACGACAGAGATGGCAAGAGTGTGTGGATATCCTGCGACACTCAAAGGAGATGCATTTCCAACGATAAAGTTAAAGAAATCTGCCGCCAGACCCCCATTGAATCTGCCGGAGTGTGTGAGCAATTCAGGGACAAAGGACCTCGGTAGCACGGCAAGCAATGGCGGCAGCTTGTTCCCGCAGACGAGCGAGCTAAACCCCCCTGGATGTCTTGGCTCACACCGTCCCGAAGATGATCAAGAGAAGAATATCGACCCTAGCTTCCCTGGCCTGCTGACATGAGGGTATGTCTACAGAATATATTAATTGATGAAAATTGGGCTGTCTGCACTCTCAAAGTGCATATTGTTGCCAAATGTATTTCATATGCTGTAAACCTAGTTCATAGTTGTTAGTTTCCTTTAATGCCAAACAAACACATACCAATCGTTGGTTAGAAGGCGATCGCCGAATTCGTCCTCGCTTTCTCCCGTGTCGCTGGCTGTCGTGTCGTTTTCGTCGGTTTCCGCTTGCATACGGTTCAAACCGATATGGCTCAATAACTTCAGTTTCTTCTTCAATTTCGTTTTCGCTACCTGCCTCCACACTACAACCATCCGTTTCAATACATGCGTAATCTGTTGAATCGCTTAAGCCGCTGAAATCCGAGTCTGAATCCAAGCTAATGTCGCTATAGCTTGCTGTTCTTTCCGCCATGTTTGTTTGTGTTGGCTTCACTATGTGACGTCACAGGAAAATGGACGGGTGTTTATAACGATGATTAAAATCAGGCACTTTGAAGCTTTTTTTTAGGGATATTGCGTGATGGGTAAAATTTTGAAAACAACTTCGAAAAATATAATAAGCCACTGGGAACTGATTTTTAATGGTTTTAACCATACTGAAATTGTGATAATGTTCCCCTTTAATCTACTTGTTAATTTCCCGTTAATATCTACTTACTGTTTGCTGTAACGCTGTTCCATCTAGACTAGAATGTTAACAAAGACTTAGGCTTGGCTATTAGCATGTGTTCCCCTGCATGTTCTTGGTGTGTAACATGTTTAGCCTCGTCCTCCAGTGATAATACTACTTGATAATGATACATAAAATAATAAGAAATGCAGTTTATTTGCCGTAATGGGGCTGATTATTATTATTATTATTATTATTATTATAGGGGAGCATCTTTACACTGTGTATAGAGACACATAATTGGTTTCTCAGCTTGGCTTGTAGATAATAAGGCCAGTGAGGGTAAACACTCTCAGCAGCAGCAATTACGCTGGCACGGAGCGCTAGCTGAAGCAGCATGCACTCTAAGCAGACCAAGGGGAAACATCCAACCTTGTTGCCATAGATACCCACAGACACTACTGGGGAAGCAAGATTGACTGCACGGCAAGCAGCGAGAAATAAAATCACGACATGTGCGTAAACACAACAGGAAACTGTGCTTGAATGAAATGGTGCAACTGTTTGAATAAATTGAAAACGTTTAGAGGCTGCTTTTAAATTCTAACCTGAGAAAGACCTCCTCCATAGTGGTGACTGATGCTCCATAGCTGGCGATGCCCAGCTCCTCTCTGTTCATCTCCAGCTCAGCAAACAGAAGCTCGAACCTGACAGGCAAACAAAGTTTATAAAGTGCATCGAGTAAATAATGATGATATATCATAAAGGAACGCCACGTGTGTTATAGCAACCAACCTGTTGGTGCTTTCTTTTGGGAGGATGTAAGATAACTCTGCCCCCGCGCTGCTCTCCATCGTGGCATTAGGAACATACAGGTGAACAAGGCGTGTGATCTCGGAGACATTACAGAGAGCCTCCTTTACTATCACCATGTGGTAGCCAGCACCTGGTGAGCAAAGCATTACTTAATAATCATGAATAATCACACATTTGAACAAACTCTTTTACTACCAGCAATTAGCAGCATTCATTACAGTATTTCCTTAAATAGTCTAATATGCCTAAAATTATATTATTACACAATGGCTTATGCTTTCGATTACCATAGACTTTTTTTTAAGTACACTGAAAAAAACAGTAAAAAAAAAAACCGTGGTATTATTTTTTCCATTTACAATAACACACCGCGAAAACAACAACCGTAGATTTTGCGGAAAAAAACCCTCACAGTTTAGCAATACTTAATAATCATAAATAATCACACATTTGAACAAAATCCTTTACTACCAGCAATTAGCAGCATTCATTACAGTATTTCCTTTAATAGTCTTATATGCCTAAAATTGTATTATTACACAATTGCTTATGCTTTCGATTACCAAAGATTTTTTTTTACATACACTGAAAAAAACAGTAAAAAAAAACAGTGGTATTATTTTTCCCATTGAAAATAACACACCGTGAAAACAACAGCCGTAGATTTTGCGGTAAAAAAAAAAGAGTCACAGTTTAGTCGCCAGAACTAAACTTTCCATGATGGCAGGTGAGGCAGGGCCTCACCTGCTATCATGGAAAGTAAAAAAAATGTAAAAAGAAAAAAAAAGAATTACATTGTTATATGTATCCAGTGATTATACTATAAAGTTATTTTCCATTTAACTTCACCAGTTTTAGTATATTTTTATTCAAAATCGCTGAATTTTCACATTTACCGTTCAAATAGAGAAGAGACGGTGCGGTGATCAGCAGCCAGTTGAGGCACGTCACTCAATGCCTCAACATGGATTCCGGACTCGGCTAACTGCTGGCCTGCTGTGAAGTGAGACTGTATTGCTATATGAACTATATTATACATTTCCATAGTTTAGTTAGCTGAGGTATATAATGTACAGTGTATTTTGTCAACAACTGTATGTGTGTAACGTATTTCTTGTGCTGAGCGATCATAAAACGGCTGCAAAAGACGCACTGGCTGAGGCTCCAGTAATCCCGCCTCCTGCACCCCCGCCGTAGAATTGTTATATCAACTAAAGCCCACACTTAAACTTTCCACGTGCAAGATTTAATCTATTTAAAAAAGTTATTTCATAAGAAGCCAAAAAGTGCAAAAACAATAATGTTCGTGTTGGAGGAGTTGTGAATGACTGCAGGGCCACAACATTAGGTACACCTGCAGACTGCAGGTGTATCTAATTCACAACTCCTCCAACACGAACATTATTGTTTTTGCACTTTTTGGCTTCTTATTAAATAACTTTTGTAACCTATTTTCATGGGCTTTCCTCTTTGTGATGTTAAGTTCCTGTTATGCGCTGTTATACAGTATATGCCTTGAGCTCTTATTTTGAAGGCGCTAAGAGCGGAAGTGATGACACGTTGCGGAGGTTTTTGAAAGAAGGTAAATAAAGTGGTACTCGTGTAAACAGTATAGTCGACATTTATAAACCCTCGGTTACACTTTTTTAAATAGATTCAATCTTGCACGTGGAAAGTTTAAGTGAGGGCTTTAGTTGCATGGACTTAATTTATAAGTAAAGGTAAGACCATAATAAGGTTTTTTTTATTAAATGTGCTTTTTTGTGTGCTACAGTTTGTATGTGTAAAGTTAAAGTTAAGTTAAAGACCAATGATTGTCACACACACACTAGGTGTAATGAAATTTGTCGTCTGCATTTGACCCATCCCCTTGATCACCCCCCGGGAGGTGAGGGGAGCAGTGGGCAGCAGCGGCGCCGCACCCGGGAATAATTTTTGGTGATTTAATAACCCCCAATTCCAACCCTTGATGCTGAGTGCCAAGCAGGGAGGAATGCTGGTATGAGCTTTTAAACATAACCCGTTAACTGCTGCCAATCAAATGGTGAATAAGATACTCTTTAGGGTTCATATGTTTGTAAATCTGACTGTGATGAAGTCAGTGCCTCACCAGCCATCAACCTCACCGCACGTCACTGGTAAAAAGAACAAGTGTGTGAAACCGTTTTTTTCCATTTTCAATAATACAACGTAAAAACATCAACCCCGGATTTTGCGGTAAAAACTTGCAGCTCAGTTACCAGAACTTTACTGTAAAAAAACTACCTTGTGGTACCAATTTCGTTATTCACAGTAGTACACTGTACAACCAACAACCGTATATTTCACGGTGAAAACCGGGAGCTCAGTTGCCAGAATTTCACCGTAAATTTTACAGTGGGTTTTACAGCATATTAATGTAAATGAAAAAAAAACCTGTACCGCAGTAAAATTCTGGAAGCTGAGCTGACAGTTTTTTTACCATAAAATATAGAGTAGTTGTTTGTACAATGAACTGTTTTTTTATGGCAACATTCTGGCCACTCAGTTGCCAGTCTTTTTTACCGTATAACCTACAGTTGCTGTTTTTGTATTACTGTAAATTTGAAAACATGGTACCACAGTTTTTTTACATAGTAAAATTTGGGAGACTGAGCTGCCAGTTTTTTACCATAAAATATACGGTTGTTATCTGTACAGTGCATTATAGTCATTTTTTTAAATTTCAGACCGAGGGGGATCCATATCACAGAAGAAAAAACATACAACGATAAAACACAAATCAAAGAAATACAAGCAGAAATAAAATAAAGTCTAATCAGTAGAACTGACTAACACTTTGGAGAGGACACTTGCCAGGGCTATTGGCCTATAATTATCCGAGCTGTTTAGCCTTCCAACTTTATCTTTGATCACAGGTACTAGAACAACAGTTAGCATCGGGTAACACTCAATGGACGAGAACACCTGTATGGTACATAGCCAACTTTCTTACTTGCATGTTTAATATGTTCAGCTGCATTGTTATCCAGACTACAGGCCTTATTATCTCTCAACGTCATTATTGCTTGAAGTATTTCAGTCAAAGTGACAGTTACGTCATCATTATACTCCACTTTATCCACTGCAAATACATTTACTTTTTATGGAGTTTAACAGTTCACTATATTGTTTCTGCCACACCTATATTATTTCCTCAGACCCAGTCACACCATCAATATTCAAAGGTAGAGATGTTTTGTGTCTTTCAAAAACTTTTTGCAATTATTTTTTTTGAGCTTTTTTGCCAGCGAATCTGACCTCAGTGTTTTCATTTATTTTAATATAGCGAAGTGCATGTTTAAATCTAGCATTGGTGCATTTTTTGTTTTCAAACAAGGGGCCATGTCTGCTTTTGCCTGCCTCAGCCCATTTTTTAAAAGCAATTCGGGCCTCTGCATGGAGCTCATCTATATGATCCTTCCAATCTGGCTTAATATTGCACACTTTTGTCCTACATTTATACAGGGGCCTGCTCGAGGTACTGAGAGTCATACAGGGAGCCTAACTCCTTACAGTGTTGTGCATTCTTACAGATCACATCCCGACACAATAAGGCATCTTTTGGGACCTTAACATTGCCCAGCGAAGCATGTGAATGGTTGGCATATTTATTCAGATCTTTCTGAGACAATTTAGACCAATATATTTTCCCCTTCTCGATGCTATTATCCATCCACTATCCAAAGACATCAAACTACCATGAATTGATTAACGTGGACCCCGACTTAAACAAGATGAAAAACTTATTCGGGTGTTACCATTTAGTGGTCAATTGTACGGAATATGTACTGTACTGTGCAATCTACTAATAAAAGTTTCAATCAATCAAAAAACAAAGCACCAATATGATTCAGTTTAAGAGACTGTTCAAACTACAAGTGTTCACAAAGTACACAGAACAATAATTATGATTAACATCTTGAACCCTTTTCTTTTTTTTTAGGTAAAGATTATTTATATATTTCAGGCATGTGATTTGAACTTAATGAAAAAGACTGAAAAACAACTGGGGGTCTGGGGGCCATAGGTCCAGGGCTTTAAAAACACAGGTGCCTGGACCTGTGTTCTTAAATATGTATTCCCCGTCTTCCATGTCGAGAGCAGTTTTGATTTGGGCTCACATGGTAAACAACTAAAATTAATGTTTTGGGCATTGTTTTATCCAGACGCATATATTTGTCCAAATGTGGCCAAGTAGACGCATTGTGGGTTTTCTGGACGTCGCTAAAAGAAAAATCTAAAAAAGAGAATCCCTCTGCCATCATCCAGTAGTTTTTTAAATATATAAATCGCCCGCTTGAATATTCACTCTTCTCCTCTCCGACTCTCGTCGTCATTTAAGATATGTTGTGATTTCCCTTCCTGGTTTGATGACCCACCCTATCTTGCCTCATCATAGTAAACCACCAACCAATCATAGATGTTCTTATTATATGTAAACCAACCAATAATCAGTGATGATTGCTTCGCTACGTAGCTTCGATTTTTAAGTTACTTTTTTATGGAAAACCGTAGTTTTTACCACTGGATTATCAAAAACTGTACTCCTTAAGGGAAAACCGTAGTTTTTGGCAAGTGTGGCAAAGAGACGGATCAAGATTTTAACACACATTGTCGGTGGAAAAAACGAAGGAAAACGGAAAATATTTTTTTATATTCTTACAGAGATAAAAAAATAGACGGATTTCCGACTATAGACGGAAAAATCACATGCCTGATATTTAATCTTTGTTTACTCATTATGGTATATTATTTATTTATTCACTCACTGTTCTGTTACAGAGAACAAGGAAATGGGATAAAATTGCTAGGGTATGAAATGAATGAATGAATGAGCTTTACTTGTCATTGTGCATGTACAGGTACAGGTCCAACAAAATTTAGGTTGCTTCCCTGAGGTGCTTTGCATTTAAAAAAAAAAGAAGAAACCACACAATATACAGAAACAACACATTAAGGGGTAAGATTAAATAAGCTCTGCTTCTTCCAACTCCTTTTCGGACGTGCTGTAATGAAACAACTGGAAATATGTGATGCATTAATTTGTATGGTATGCATGTTCGAAATAAACTGAAACTGAACTGAACTGAACTGGCAGCAACACAGGTAAATTACCTGTGTTTAACACCATGCGAAAAAGAATATGGTCTATAGTAGCCAGATCATAATCAATTGTCATCATCTCAATTGAGTCATTACTGTACAGTACAAGGAAAAATGGTATTACTGTTTTGTTTTTTTAATTACAATAGTAGTGACTGAGCTGCCAGAGTTTTAGAGGAACAAGCAGTACAAAATGGATGGATGGATACTGTAAATTGAAAAACAGTACCACAGTTTTTCACCCTAAAATCTTTAAAAAGTGTACGCTTTGATGTATAATGTGCTTTGAAACATCCGTCCATCCCATCCATTTTCTACCGCTTGTCCCTTATGGGGTCACGGGGCGTGCTGGAGCCTATCCCAGCTACACCCTGGACAAGTCAAAACATATTTCGACCAAAAAAATTGGAATGAATGACGATATAGTATTTGATGCATTATTAGATAATATTCAAGTTATAAATATATGCAATTGCATGTAGTACATGTAGTTTTCTGTGAAAAAGGAAAGAATGGCTCTACATTTAGTGAGAAAAGATAAAGTACTTAATGGATACTATTTCCAGGCTTTCGCGGGTCATATAAAATGATGTGGAGGGCAATGTTCCCTCTAATTTTTCATGTGTGTGAGCAAACGCACAAACTCCCTGAGCATTCAGTGGAGCACATGTGAGCAACATCAGACGTGCACACTGTGGCCAAACCAGCGTCACACCTGTCCCAAACCTGACATCATAACAATTTAAATGTTTTATTAAAATAATTTTCTGATATAAGTGATTTTGCCCTCTTACAATGACAATAACAAAAAAACATGTTTTTCATGACCTATGTGCTAGTATTGTATGTCTGGCTGCGGGTCCTGCCTTTAAAAGAAATGTTACCCCTTTCAGAGATTACATTTAGTTCCTGTAATTTTCTGTCTGTAAAATACATCTTTTTATTAGCATTTATGAAATCTAGTGACAATATTTCATGAATAATATCCTTAGATTAACATTCTTAATAAATGGCAGTAAAATAAGCACACATCTGATTGTGGAGTCAGAGTGTTACAACCTGGCATTTACACATTGTGTGGCGTTGGGGTTGTCCGACTTTTTGAGTGGCCTTAAACGCAGCACTGGCTAAGTGCCATGAGTGCTTGTGTTGGTGCAGGTAAGAGAGCGAGCGGCTTCTGTTGAAACGACGGATGATAACGTTGGTTTAAGCCTGGTTTGTATGGCAGAAAATTACCAGTTTTTATAGATAAAAGTTTTTTTTACTCATGTTTTTGGTGTGGTTACAAACAGTTTTGCTCAATAAAGTGATTGATGGAATTCCTGTCCGTAAAGTGTCTCGACAGACGATAATTGAACTGTGTTGACAAAGATTGTTTTATTCATTGGGGCCACTCTTGTTGTCACCTGTGACTCACAGAGTTGCATTGCAAAATCATACAGAATAAACTGTAATGTGTTTATTTTGTTTAAAGTTCAGATGGGATTTTCTGCGCGGCATTAATTTGCTGTGCGCAGAGGACGCGTGAGCGGTGCGCAATTGCGCAGGCGCGCACCTTAGAGGGAACGTTGGTGGTGGGCCGGATTTGGCCCACGGACATTTGCAAAGCAGTTTGAAGAGGAACAAAAATAATGATGCACAAATTAAGGCCTCGCATCTCAAACGCTTTATCCCTAAAACACACTCAGTGGCCTAGTGGTTAGAGTGTCCGCCCTGAGATCGGTAGGTTGTGAGTTCAAACCCCGGCTTAAATCACCAAAAATGATTCCCGGGCGCGGCACCGCTGCTGCCCACTGCTCCCCTCACCTCCCAGGAGGTGAACAAGGGGATGGGTCAAATGCAGAGGACAAATTTCACCACACCTAGTGTGCGTGTGACAATCATTGGTACTTTAACTTTAACTTTAGATAGACAGGCGTTATTCACACATCTGGTACTTTCTACAGTTAATTACTCACCCCAGTCAATATGAATAATTAGAAACTTAGAATAAAAATATTATGTATAAATAAATGCCTTCGCATCAAGAGGCCTCATCCCTAATAGATAGACTTTATTGGCAGAAGAAACATTAGATATTGTTCTGGTTTTATAAGAGCCATATCATTTTTATTTGCGTCACACGAGTACATTTGCTGTGTAGACACCTCTATGTCAAATATCAGGACATATTTAGAACAAAAGCAAGCCTCATATTGTGATATCAAATCATATTGTGCTCTCACCATATTTGTTCTTCAGGAAAAGTGGCGACCCGCAGCACTGCAGCTCTCCTCCGGCCATGATGGCGATGCGGTCTCCGAGCAGATCGGCCTCGTCCATGAAGTGTGTTGTGAGCAGGATGGTGCGACTGCTTTTCTCGCCCTGCAGAAGATCCCACGTGGCGCGTCTCGCCGACGGATCCATGCCCGATGTGGGCTCGTCTAACATCACCACCTTAATTTAAAAGAGGCACAATGAATGGAAGGGAAAAAAGAAAGTTGTGATTATTAAGATCCGAACCTTGGAGTCTCCAATGAGGGCGATGCCAATGGAGAGTTTTCTCTTCATGCCACCTGACAAAGTCTTAGAGCGAGCGTTCCGCTTGTCTTCAAGGTGAAGTATGCGAATAATTCTGTCCACCTCCTCTGCAATCTTCTCTTTGGAGTAACCTTTTAGCTGTTTTTAAGAAAGATATGCACACTTTTATCCCAGCAATTAAGCCTGCTTGATGAGGATGTCACAGCCTTGTGTGGTACCTGTCCATAGAAAAGCAGGTGCTCTCTCACGGTCAGATTATCAAACAGAACGTCGTGCTGGGGGCAGAGTCCAAGACTGCGTCGGATCAGCGCCATGTCCTGGCAGATGTCGTAACCGTTGATGTAGGCCCTCCCACTCGTTGGTGGAAACAGGCCTGAGGAGACAAAGGAGGCTGAGTAACTGTCATTCTGCTGCAGTGTGTAGATTCTGATTGATTTTATCCTAAAAATTAGGGATGTCCGATAATATCGGACTGCTGATATTATCGGCCGATAAATGCCTTAAAATGTAATATTGGAAATCATCGGTATCGGTTTCAAAATTATCGGTATCGGTTTCATAAAGTAAAATTTATGACATTTTAAAACGCCGCTGTATACATGGACGTGGGGCGGGCAGTACAGAGCGCCAATTAACGTTAAAGGCACTTCCTTTGCGTGCCAGCCCAGTCGCTTAATATCTACGACTTTTTTCACACACAAGTGGATGCAAGGCATACTTGGTCAACAGCCATACAGGTCACACTGAGGGTGGCCGTATAAACAACTTTAACACTGTTACAAATATGCGCCACACAGTGAACCCACACCAAACATGAATGACAAACAGATTTCGGGAGAACATCCGCACCGTAACACAACATAAACACAACAGAACAAACATCCAGAATCCCTTGCAGCACTAACTATTCCGGGATGCTACAATATACACCCCCGCTACCCCCCCCCCCCCCTCCCAACCCACACCAAATAAGAATGACAACAGATTTCGGGGGAACATCCGCACCGTAACACAACATAAACACAGCAGAACAAATACCCAGAATCCCTTGCAGCACTATCTATTCCAGGATGCTACAATATACACCCCCGCCCCCCAACCCCGCCCACCAATAATGCACTTTGTGACTTCAATAACAAATATGCCAGTGCCATGTTGGCATTTTTTCCACAACTTGAGTTGATTTATTTTGGAAAACCTTGTTACATTGTTTAATGCATCCAGCGGGGCATCACAACAAAATTAGGCATAATAATGTGTTAATTCCACGACTGTATATATCGGTATCGGTTGATATCGGTATCGGTAATTAAGAGTTGGACAATATCGGAATATCGGATATCGGCAAAAAAGCCATTATCGGACATCTCTACTAAAAATATGTTATTCTGTTTGGAGTTACTTAAAATGTAGTAAATAACTGTTCCACATGTTGTGTTTTTACCGTCTTTTCCAGGCTATAGAGCCGCACCCATCTAACCGAATTATATTTTGTACATATACTGGACGCACGAGTCTGTAAGCCGCAAGTCTTCTTCTTCGGCACACGATGGTGGATTTCCATTCCGTTTACTTTCTCAAACAGAATATTTTTAAAACTCATTGTCATCCCACTGGGCTGAGTTTTTTCTTGCCCTGATGTGGGATTTGAGCTGAGGATGTCTTTGTGGCTTGTGCAGCTTTTTGAGACACTCGTGATTTCGGGCTATATAAGTAAACATTGATTGATTGACATTGATTGAAAACTAGAGCATAAAAAAGTAATATTTTTTTACATTTAGAAAGCACTCTTGAAATGAAATAACAACGTAATAGTCACCTCGACAAACCGCAAACTTGTGGAGAGGAACGACTCTTTTTTGCAATATTTACTAGGGTGCAGTGTGTTATCAGAGTCATTTTAAAGACCGAAATGGGGCCACAAACAAAATCTGGTTCGGGCCATGAAAAGCCTAACCTGAGAATAAAGTAACAGTTTATAGTCCGGAAATATCGGTAAAAACTGCAGGAAAGATTGTGGTGAAACATAATTTTCTAATATCCTATGGAAACACACAGACAATGGCGTTTCAATTGACTCTGAATGAAATACATTGTGTGTCATAATAAAGATGGCCCACCTGTCAACATGGACAGTGTGGTGGTCTTCCCAGCACCGTTGTGTCCTAACAGCACCGTGATCTGCCCCTCAAACATGTTCAGCGTGAGATCTCGCACGGCTTGACGGGTTTTGTTGCCCACTCTGAACTCCTGTCAAACAAAAGAGAGCAAAATATTCACAACCGTTCCACTGCGTCACATGTGCTTCCTGTGCCTGACCTTGGCGAGGTGTTTAATCTTGACCCCGGAGACTATCCCGCTCGGCTCCTCCTCGATAAACTCCCCTTTGAGGGCCTTTTCTGCATCCTCTTCTTCCTCTTTCTCATTTAGCAGAGCCATGCGAGGGCTGCTGCACCAGTAGGAAGGCTGCGGATATAAAGACATTGAATTGTGTAGCAAAAGTCATTATCTCACACCCACCAAAATCTATGTAATTAGAGGCATCGAGATAACACATTATTACTCTATATTGTGTGTCTCGATCCATACCCAGTTAGTGGAGGTCCTGAAAATCGGTAATTTCATTAACTTTTATTTGACTCTCATTGTATCATATTGTATGTCAGCTGCTCTTACATACACTATATTGCCAAAAGTATTTGGCCACCCATCCAAATGAGCAGAATCAGGTGTCCTAATCACTTGGCCCGGCCACAGGTGTATACAATCAAGCACTTAGGCATGGAGACTGTTTCTTCAAACATTTGTGAAAGAATGGGCCGCTCTCAAGAGCTCAGTGATTTCCAGCGTGGAACTGTCATAGGATGCCACCTGTGCAACAAATCCAGTCGTGTCGGCTTTATCATAAGAAAATGGAAGTGTTTGGGAACAACAGCAACTCAGTCACGAAGTGGTAGGCCACGTAAACTGGCAGAGAGGGGTCAGCAGATGCTAAAGCGCATAGTGCAAAGAGGTTGTCGACATTCTGCACAGTCAGTTGCTACAGAGCTCCAAATTTCAAGTGACCTTCCAATCAGCCCACGTACAGTACGCAGAGAGCTTCATGGAATGGGTTTCCATGGTCGAGCAGCTGCATCTAAGCCATACATCACCAAGTCCAATGCAAAGCGTGGGATGCGGTGGTGTAAAGCACGTCGCCACTGGACTGTAGAGCAGTGGAGATGTGTTCGCTGGAGTGATGAATCATGCTTTTCCATCTGGCAATCTGATGGACGAGTCAGGGTTTGGAGGTTGCCAGGAGAACGGTACATTTCGGACTGCGTTGCGCCGAGTGTGAAATTTGGTGGAGGAGGAATTATGGTGTGGGGTTGTTTTTCAGGAGTTGGGTTTGGCCCCTTAGTTCAGTGAAAGGAACTTTGAATGCTCCAGGATACCAAAGCATTTTGGACAATTTCATGCTCCCAACCTTGTGGGAACAGTTTGGAGCGAGCCCCTTCCTCTTCCAACATGACTGTGCACCAGTGCACAAAGCAAGGTCCATAAAGACATAGATGACAGAGTCTGGTGTGGATGAACTTGACTGGCCTGCACAGAGTCCTAACCTGAACCCGATAGAACACCTTTGGGATGAATTAGAACGGAGACTGAAAGCCAGGCCTTCTCGGCCAACATCAGTGTGTGACCTCACCAATGCGCTTTTGGAAAAATTGTCAAAAATTCCCATAAACACACTCCGCAACCTTGTGGGCAGCCTTCCCAGAAGAGTTGAAGCTGTAATAGCTGCAAATGTTGGACCGACATCCTATTGAACCCTATGGGTTAGGAATGGGATGGCACTTCAAGTTCATATGTGAGTCAAGGCAAGTGGCAAAATATTTTGGCAATATAGTGTAGCTTATAACAGGCATGTGATTTGACCACAATGAAAAAGACTGAAAAAATTTCCGGGGGTCTGGGGGACGAAGGCTCCTGGTTTTTCACCAATTTAACATGCTAAAATTAACAAAGACAGCACCATTTGAAGAAAATATTTTAGTGTTTAAAGACATGAAAACATCATTAATAGAACATACCTTGCTTCAAGTTGTTTCATATGTTTTTGGCGTTTCGCATGTACTTCCAAAGCCTTGAAACCTTGTGATCCATAGTCAATATTATCATGACACCACGTGCACAAAACCTTTCCGGGACGATCGATTTTCCGAATAAAATCACCGAACAAAGTCGTAACTTCCTTCTTCCCAACAGTATCAGTGATTTCCCTTTCCATCCAGTCCCATCGAAACTTATTTTTGACATGTTTATCAATTTCTTTTACTCGTAAAGCGTCCTTTCTCTCGAGAACCGACATCGTTTACATATGGAAAATGGCGGTAATAACCATTATGAATGATGACGTTATTAACGTCATCATTCATAACAGATGTCCTGATTGGTCACAAGGAACATATCGACCAATCAACTACGGCGTAATATAAACTACATCTCGAATCTTGATTTAGGGTCGGAAAAAAAAACGGAAAAACGGGAGATAATTTTTTTTTTTTCCCGAGATTAAAAAAGACGGAATTCCGACTTTAGGCGGAAAAATCACATGCCTGTTATAATGATAAAACAGAGTGTCCCTGCATTGTATGTGTGAGGTTCAGATTCAAAACTTACCAATACAAAGAAGTACGATGGTAGAGGCACGCCGTACTCTCCAGGAAAAACTGCCTCGATGTACCAGGCCACCATTCCGTAGAGTACGGCGTCGAAAAGCAACAAGCCCATCACCTGGGCCAGCGAGAAGTCATCATCTACCGTCACAGAATCGAACATGTTCGACCACTGAATCCCTGTGCCTGCAGATGAGAAAAACACATATGAAATATGTACTGAAATTGACAAAACTCTCTTCAGCAAGTCATACCTTTGCCTTCAAACATCCCTAAGAGCTGTGCTCCCATGGCCATGGCCACGTTGGAGATAAGGCAAGCCGACACCTTCTGGGCATGGCTGAGTAAGTCGTAGCGTGGCCATAGGAACAAATAAGGCAGATAGCTCATGAAATACGTGAATCCTCCCGCAGCTGCCGCCACATTGGCTGGAATGGGACAGAAAAATAGTTAAGACGGTGAGAAAGGACACAAAATGACTGTCAGACACACGAAGAGATGACAATGAAAAATGTGGAAAATACATTATTTTTGCTTTGTTGTCATGGTTACAAAAGACGAATCGAAACTCAGGGAAAAGCTACAGGGCGGCAGACAATGAAACAGAATGCATGCAGTGAGACGGCACATCACGAAATGGAGTGCACCCGGTGAAAAAAAGGAATGACGCTGAAGCACGGCAAATGGGATTACTTCTTTGGCTGTGAAGTGCATTTCCAGGATTGTCAGAAAAAATCTGAGTGCAGGACACTTAATAGCGGAGGAGGGCGAAAGACTGCTAGGGCGCTTAGCGCTTCCATTTGTAAAGTCTTAAAGGAACTCCTGTGGTTGTGACATTTGGAGCCTTTGTGCCAAATGCTTTACAGTTGGCATCTTTAGGCAGCTGTTCACACGAAAAACCGCATGAGACAATACTTGGCCAAGAAAGACACTTATCGCACCTTGAGTCTCATTATGACAACTGTTTTCTAGCATTTTAAATAGGTTACCAATTGAAACCTGCATTTTATTAAAGGGGGAACAGCTGTACTGTTTCTGGGGATTGCTATTATATGCTTGTTACTCTTAATATTGCCCAAATGTAATTTCTCCTTTTAGCACTTTTTAGCATTCACGGGCAATTTCCTAAAGAAATTACACCTTCTTGTTTTGTCTTCTTATTGTTCTTTCCCATCTTGTTTTAATGGCAGCAATTATTGACTCATTACAGGCAGCCAGTATAGCAAACACAGCACTTGGTGCTTACGAGATCCAAGCTCTACGCCTTCCAGTCGTACATAAAGAAAGAAAAAAAAAAGTGACTGACATGCATGAGAAGCTCGTACTGTATTTACCAATCAATTGCAATTTATTTATACGTTATATACACATATAAACATAAATATATATACATATACACATGTACATATATACATATACATATGTTTACATACACTTGTTAAGAACATAATGTCATGGCTGTCTTGAGTTTCCAATAATTTCTACAACTCTTATTTTTTTGTGATAGAGTGAATGGTGTAACGTCGGGGTCGCATCGTGATGCGGGTGTTGTTCTCCCAAGGATGCAGACGGCTTCGGACACAGCTTGCAGGTAGGAAAATTATTTATTGAAAATATAAATTGTACGGGGAACAAACAAAAGACGTGCACATAGCACAAAAGTAAAAAACAAAAGGACTAGCGTGGGAACTAGCAGGCAAAAATAGCATAGCGTGAAAAGCTAGCAGGAATCAAAATAGTCGTTATCAGTTGTATGGAAACAAACTAGGAAGCCAGACCGAGTGAGGCCAGAGCAAAGACTAAATAGCCCTCTGATTAGCGCCCGGGCAAGAGGTGCGCATCCCGGACACTAACCAGAGGCAGGTGTAAGCAATCTGCCGTCATGTCAACTGAAACAAACAAAAACTCATGGTGCTGAAAACACATGTGACTAGAAAACAAACAAACTATGATCCGGGCAGCGGATCATAACAATTGGAGCTTTTATGAATTTATTATGGGTCTACTGAAAATGTGAGCAAATCTGCTGGGTCAAAAGTATACATACAGCAATGTTAATATTTGCTTACATGTCCCTTGGCAAGTTTCACTGCAATAAGGCGCTTTTGGTAGCCATCCACAAGCTTCTGGCAAGCTTCTGGTTGAATTTTTGACCACTCCTCTTGACAAAATTGGCGCAATTCAGCTAAATTTGTTGGTTTTCCGACATGGACTTGTTTCTTCAGCATTGTCCACACGTTTAAGTCAAGACTTTGGGAAGGCCATTCTAAAACCTTAATTCTAGCCTGATTTAGCCATTCCTTTACCACTTTTGCAAGTGTTTGGGGTCATTGTCCTGTTGGAACACAAAACTGTGCCCAAGACCCAACCTCCGGGCTTATGATTTTAGGTTGTCCTGAAGAATTTGGAGGTAATTCTCCTTTTACATTGTTCCATTTAAAGCACCAGTTACATTGGCAGCAAAACAGACCCAGAGCATAATACTACCACCACCATGATTGACGGTGGGCATGGTGTTCATGGGATTAAAGGCCTCACCTTTTCTCCTCCAAACATATTGCTTGGTATTGTGGCCAAACAGCTCAATTTTTGTTTCATCTGACCACAGAACTTTCCCCCACAAGGTCTAATCTTTGTCTATGTGATGTCTAAATAGACGGCACACTTACCCGTGTAAAAAATTATCCAAGGAGGGCAACCTTAAACGATGGTTTAGTGTGACTGAAACGGGGCTTAGGCTAAATCATTATTAGTTTATGTGGTTATCCGGCTTAGTGTAGACATAGCCTGAGAGTCTCCCTGAGACTACGGTGGAGATTGTCAGCATCCATATTGTCCAGAAAGCCCTGCACTGGGACAAGTACCATAGGTCAGACTGTACTTTTAGTACTTTAGTTCGGTTCAGTTTTGTTCGACATGTCAGATCCGTAAACTGAGCACCAGATGTTCTAAAGATGGGGATTGTTTTGTGCTTGCAGGCACAAGTTGTACCTGCAGAAAAAGCATGCCAGTTCCCAGGAACCTCTGGACTACTATCTCTTCCACGGAACCACCCAAAAGTCCGCCAATGACATCTGTTACAACAACTTCAACCCGCGCATGGCCAGAGCCGGTTGCGGCTCCTACTTTACCACCTCGGCTAAAACATCCAACCGGTACGCGACATGGGCGAGGCCAGATTGGATCGGCCACATGTTCCTGGCCAAAGTCCTGGTGGGGAAGGTGATCTTGGGCGAGTATGGGGACACGTATAGCCGCTATGACGCCTGCGTGAACAGCAAGTACCTGCCCGATGAGTTTATCGCCTGACAGCTGTCAGACATACTCCTACTTCCTCATCAGGTACCAATAAGCTCTCAGACCCTTCTTTGCAGGTACCTTCGAAGACGTGCGAAAACTTCATCGACCTTTGAAGCGGTCCATGTCGGCAGTGAATGTTCCATTTGTCTTCCACAAAGAAAGTCAAGCACCTAAATGTACCAGACGTTCTATTTCTAGGCGTACCAGAGAGAAAAAAATTTACTTGAATTGGACGAGGCGTTCACTGACCACTTTTGATGTAAGATAGAAACGAGTCCCTTTAAAATGTGTGTCTCTTTAAACCACTAAGTATTTAATTTGTAGCTGGCACAAAAAACTTTTGGTTTTGAATGATTGCAATTATTGACTCTATTAAGGTTGCCGTTGTTCAAAATAATGTATTGGTTTTTTTTGTGTCGAGTTTAGCAAATAATTTCATAGTTTAGCAAATACAAGTCAATGCAATGCTGAGTTGTATTATTCTCAGCAATACGTGGGTTTTTGTACATATTGATTTGGTGTCTGACAAAAAAAGTATGCCACGGTTTTTGTACACTGTCTCGGTTAACGTACGGCCAAACATTTCGCTTAACAAACTAGTACTTTTGTGCACGTATCATTTTACGTAATGAATGAATTCCACGCCATGAAAACTCTCTTTAAGAGGACGACTACAAAACAAATCCACCGTAATACTTGATTACTGTCATTTGCTTTATTTATGGTGTGCATGACGGGTGTTCAGATAGTGTTTTTTTTGTTTTTGTTATCCATACATAGTGTAAACGTTAGTGCGCAATATGCATCATTGATCATTTATTACTCGAGTTTAGTTTTTCATTATGTTTTACTTCTGTTACTGTCTGTAAAAACCTGCTCTGCAACCACACAAATTCCCCATTGTGGGATAAATAAAAGATCTAAAACTCCGTACAATTCTTTACATTTCTCAGATCCAGACCTCCCCTATTATATCATAAACTTCCCATTAGTGGTCCACCTACAGAAATTGCAATTAATATGAGAAGAGCCATAACCAGAATTGGCAAATACAGACGTCAAAAAAAGTGGTGGACTCCAAGAGGAGCTTTGAAAGGCTGAAATCATGGGTATTCCAGCACCTACCTTGAGAAACATAATCTCCAGTACAACAAAAGCTTTCATTGAAGTCAAACTATTACGTGTTACATTAGCTAACATCGCCGACAATCAGGTGGTATTTATTTAATAATACCACCTTAACATTTGACAACCAAACAATTACACAAGGGGACTCAGTAAAGAATCTGGGTATTATCTTCGACCAAACTCTCTCGTTTGAGTCACACATTAAGAGTGTTACTAAAACGGCCTTCTTTCATCTCCGTAATATCGCTAAAATTTGTTCTATTTTATCCACTAGCGACGCTGAGATCATTATTCATGCGTTCGTTACGTCTCATCTCGATTACTGTAACGTATTATTTTCGGGTCTCCCTATGTCTAGCATTAAAAGATTACAGTTGGTACAAAATGCGGCTGCTAAACTTTTGACAAGAACAAGAAAGTTTGATCATATTAGGCCTATACTGGCTCACCTGCACTGGCTTCCTGTGCACTTAAGAAGTGACTTTAAGGTTTTACTACTTACGTATAAAATACTACACGGTCTAGCTCCGTCCTATCTTGTCGATTGCATTGTACCATATGTCCCGGCAAGAAATCTGCGTTCAAAGAACTCCGGCTTATTAGTGATTCCCAGAGCCCAAAAAAAGTCTGCGGGCTATAGAGCGTTTTCTATTCAGGCTCCAGTACTCTGGAATGCCCTCCCGGTAACAATTAGAGATGCTACCTCAGTAGAAGCATTTAAGTCCCATCTTAAAACTCATTTGTATACTCTAGCCTTTAAATAACCCCCCTTTTTTTTAGACCAGTTGATCTGCCGTTTCTTTTCCTTTCTCCTCTGCTCCCCTCCCCCTTGTGGAGGGGGAGACACACAGGTCCGGTGGCCATGGATGAAGTGCTGGCTGTCCAGAGTCGGGACCCAGGGTGGACCGCTCGCCTGTGCATCGGTTGGGAACATCTCTGTGCTGCTGACCCGTCTCCGCTCGGGATGGTCTCCTGCTGGCCCAACTATAGACTGGACTCTTACTATTATGTTGGATCCACTATGGACTGGACTCTCACAATATTATGTCAGACCCACTCGACATCCACTGCATTCGGTCTCCCCTAGAGGGGGGGGGGGGGTTATCCACATATGCGGTCCTCTCCAAGGTTTCTCATAGTCATTCACATCGATGTCTCACTGGGGTGAGTTTTTCCTGGCCCTTATGTGGGCTCTGTACCGAGGATGTCGTTGTGGCTTGTGCAGCCCTTTGAGACACTTGTGATTTAGGGCTATATAAATAAACATTGATTGATTGATTGACAATCAGCATGATTTTGTAACAATCCCCCTTTTTTTATTAATACGCTCAAGTTTAGCGTATTAAACAATCATCATCAACATCCTTAAAATATTAATTTAAAAACCTTGCTACAACCTCAACAACGACAGGGATTTGGAACTAAGAACTTTTGCCTTGCAAAACAAATACGAATAACCCGTGCCACGAGAGCCACCATAAATGCAGCTGGGAAATTTGTTCTCATTTTCTTTCAATTTAATATGAAGTCATTTGCCATCCAATAATTTCAAACAGGACCCTCAACGGATGTTTTGCATTTAGAGCGTGGATGTCTTGATATCTGAACAGAACAATCACCTGACTTACATGTGATAATTACTTACGTCAGTGTTACTTTAATGTTAACGTTATGTTGACAGCCCATTTTGGATCAGATGATGTTCAAAGTAAAAGTGGACTTCAATGCGTTACATTGTCTGGAGTTGTAGCAGGCTGTGCATGACCAAAGATCGTATATTGGAGAGGATTATCTACCCCATGTGATGTACAGCCCACACAATGTCCTACGCAAATATCATCTTCTTTTAATCACTTACAAAAATACAGAGGACATGACCTCGGTGTCCTCAATGGTAGTTATGGCCATGCGTGCCTGAAAGGTGATTGGCGGAGAATGAGGAAGTGTGTGTGAGAGAAAAAGACGCTTGCGCAGGAAATAAGAATGTGTCGGAATTTAACCTGTTGTTAGCAGAAAATTGGCAATAAAATTTTAAAAGAGCGTCGTACTTTGTGTGACTTCTTCTGAACACAACAACTGTCACGACGGGGTTTTCGCAGCTTACTCTGGACATGGTGTGCAGGTAGGAACAGGATTTAATTATCAAAACTCAAAGAGGTACAAAAAACAGAAAACGAGCCAACAGAACAACGTGCCTGATCGCCATACTTGCCAACCCTCCCGGATTTTCCGGGAGACTCCCGAAATTCCGCGCCTCTCCCGTAAACCTCCCGGGACAAATTTTCTCCCGAAAATCTCCCGAAATTCAGGCGGACCGAAATTCCGCTAACCCACAATATAAACAGCATACCTGCCCAATCACGTTATAACTGTAGAATGATGGAGGGCGAGTTCTTGGTTTCTTATGTGGGTTTATTGTTAGGCAGTTTCATTAACGTCCTAGTTCGTCTGCCGTAAACAGCAATGTTGTGACACTCTTAAACAGGACAATACTGCCATCTAGTGCATTTGATAAAAGCATTTTTGTGCGTGCCACACAGCAATGCATCTTCAGAGAGGGTGTTCAGCATGGTTCGAAAAATAGTGACAGAGAATAGAACAAGGATGGACAATTCAACCCTTAACTCAACAATGAGTAGATGAGTGTTATGTGTGTGTATATGTGTAAATAAATGAACACTGAAATTCAAGTATTTATTTTATATATATATATATATATATATATATACATACACATATATAGCTAGAATTCACTGAACGTCAAGTATTTCTTATATATATAGATATATATATATATCTATATATATATGAAATACTTGACTTGGTGAATTCTACCTGTAAATATACTCCTACCCTTTTAGCCACGCCCCCAACCATGCCCCCAACCACGCCCCCGTCCCACCCCGACCACGCCCACCCCCCTCCCCCCACCTCCCAAAATCGGAGGTCTCAAGGTTGGCAAGTATGCTGATCGCACTCGAAGCTAAAGCTAACACTTAGCATGGACTATGGACAAGAAATAATCACGTAACTTTGGCATGAAACAAACAACTTACGTAGCAGGTTGCATGAAGCAAATAATGACGCCAGGCCGACTGACCGGCAAAGGCAGGTTTAACTAATGCCTCTGATTAGTGCTCGGGAAGCAGGTGAGCGGGCGACAGGTGGAAATTATAAGTAACCATGGTAACTAAAACAAACAAGGGTGCACAAAAACAGGAACTCATGGAGTCCAAAACTAACATAACAAAACGGATCATGACAACAACAACACAAGCTGAAAAACGACAGTCAGTAATTATTTCTGGAGCGCACCGAGATATTAGGTACACAGTATTAGTTTGCATGCAAATGTTCACTCACTGTTGCTTTCTCTCATTAATAATTTGTGCATTTCAAAACGCTTGCTCTCCTGTGCTTAGGGAACCTCCTCGGCAAAAGCTGACCGATCACAGATTTTTGGGACTGTTACCAGGCTTAAGTATGCATGGTTTAAAGGCCTCAGATTAGAGTCTCAGAGTAGAAACTTTAAGCACTGTTGCAGTGTGGTTTTCTCATTTGCAGGCATTTCGGGGGCATCTAAGATTTTACAGGCGCTTTCAATGAGAACTACATTTCTAGTGTCACCTTGTTCATAGTATGCGGTCAAGCATCTGGCCGAAAAAAAGACAACCTAAAAATGTAAAAAAATGAAAGATACGAAGATCAGAAAACATACCTCGTGAAAAGAAGGCACTGATCATGAAGCTGAAGTTGATGGTGGCCACAGTGAAGACAAGAAGAAAGACAAACACCAACGTGGGGTCGCTGTAACTCAGCACTGCTCCATTTGGGCTTACCTACAACAATGCAACACAAAGTTGCAGACATTAGTAACTAATCCATTACAACAGCTTTTAACAGACATGGTCACAGACAACCACAATGCATCCCACAGTCAAATGGACTGAAATGTATTCCCGTATGCGTTTGTGGCCGTGCAATATGTATTACAGTAACTGATGTTATAACAATATTTCATAACCCTACAGCAGGGATAGTCAACTAAATTGTTTGTATATTCTGGAAACTAGCATCTTCTACTGTTTGCATTTGATGTTCCTTTGATCTGGAGTTACAGGAGCGCTCTGCTGTTTTTAAACAAGTCACAGATCATCTATGACAGCACTCTTGAGTTTTTAATCATCTGCTGCTAAAATGTGAGTCTCAGAAGTTTTTGAACTGAGATGAATAGCCCAAATGATGAAGAAGAGAGGACCTAAAATGGAACATTGAGGAACACTACTAGTACAACTAAAGAAGTTAAACAAATGACTACTGACTGCATCTGAAGTAAACAAGCTACAGCAACACCTTAGTTACATACGTCCCATTACAGAAAAAAGGGGTACCGTATTTTTCGGACTATAAGTCGCAGTTTTTTTCATAGTTTGGCCGGGGGTGCGACTTATACTCAGGAGCGACTTATGTGTGAAATTATTAACACATTACCGTCCATCCATCAATCCATCCATTTTCTACCGCGTATTCCCTTCGGGGTCGCGGGGGCCGCTGGAGCCTATCTCAGCTACAATCGGGCGGAAGGCGAGGTACACCCTGGACAAGTCGCCACCTCATCACAGGGCCAACACATTACCGTAAAATATCAAATAATATTATTTAGCTCATTCACGTAAGAGGACATATAGACGTATAAGATTTCATGGGATTTAGCGATTAGGAGTGACAGATTGTTTGGTAAACGTATAGCATGTTCTATATGTTATAGTTATTTGAATGACTCTTACCATAATATGTTACGTTAACATACGAGGCACGTTCTCAGTTGGTTATTTATGCCTCATATAACGTACACTTATTCAGCCTGTTCACTATTCTTTATTTTAAATTGCCTTTCAAATGTCTATTCTTGGTGTTGGGTTTTATCAAATAAATTTCCCCCCAAAAATGCGACTTATATATGTTTTTTTTCCTTCTTTATTATGCATTTTCGGCCGGTGCGACTTATACTCCGGAGTGACTTATACTCCGAAAAATACGGTATGTGCCAAAAATGACAGGACTTAAAGGGGTCCCTTGAGGAACACCTCGGTTATGTAAATCACAAGTCTGGACCCCAGTGTTTTATATCAGTGTTTTTCAACCTTTTTTGAGCCATGGCACATTTTATTCATTGAAAAAATCCAGAGGCACATCGCGAGCAGAAAATGTTAAAAAAAAATGTAACTCAGCAGCTGATATTGACAGTTAAAAAGTCGTTCTCACAATTGCTGGATATGAATTCAAACCATAATGAACCATGCATCACTATAGCTCTTGTCTCAAAGTAGGTGTACTGTCACTTACATCACGCCGTGACTTATTTTGAGGTTTAGGTGTTTTTCCTATGTGTAGTGCTTTAGTTCTTGTCTTACGCTCCTATTTTGGTAGCTTTTCCTGTTTTGTTGGTATTTTCCTGTAGCAGTTTCATGTCTTCCTTTAAGCGCTATTCCCCGCACCTGCTTTGTTTTAGCAATCAAGACTATTTAATGAGGTGGTGACTTGTGTACACCGCCTCCCGCCCGAATGCAGCTGAGATAGGCACCAGCGACCCCCCGCTACCCCAAAAGGGACAAGCGGTAGAAAATGAATGGATGGAAGACTATTTAAGTTGTTTTTATCCTTCTTTGTGTGGACATTGTTGATTGTCATGTCATGTACGAATGTACGCGCTGTAAGTCTTTGCTGTCATCCAGCATTTTGTTTTAGTTTTGTTTTGCATGGCCATCCCTAAGCTTCAATGCCTTTTCTTAGCGCCACTCGGCTTTTGTTATTTTTGGTTTAAGCATTAGACACCTTTTTACCTGCACGCTGCCTCCCGCTGTTGTCTGCATATTGTGATCACGACAAAACATGTTACCGACATCTACAAACCAATTAGCTACCTGCTGCCACCTACTAATATGAAAGAGTATTACACGGTTACTCTGCCAATCTCTAGACAGCACAGACACTCAACAACGGCACATTATTTGCAAATTATAATTACTGGTTTGCAAAAAATGTTTTTAACCCAATTAGGTGAAATTACATAATCTCCCACGGAACACCAGACTACGGAGCCCCTAAAGGGACATGGGGGAAAAACATTTTTTTATAATTTTTATTAAAAAAATATTATAATTTTTTTTTATAAACTTTTTCGTGCGCACGAGATAGTTTGCTAAAAACAAACAAAAAAAATTCTAAATGTATTTTTTATATAACTTAATAAAAAGTTTCTCGTGCGCACGAGATACATGTCTAAAAAAAAATAAAATAAAAAATTAAAATTATTACACATTTTTTTCCTCCATGTCCCTTTAGGGGCTCCGTACCAGACTATATTTCATGGCACAATAGTGTGCTGCGGCACAGTGGTTGAAAAACACTTTTATATTTGCTAGCGAGGTTTAAATGTCAATGCTACATTTTTTAAATAATTTTTATAAAAAAAATATTATAATTTTTTTTTATAAACTTTCTCATGCGCACTAGATAGTTTGCTAAAAACAAAAACAAAAAAATTATAAATTTATTTTTTATATAACTTTATAAAAAGTTTCTCGTGTGCACGAGAAAAAAAAATAAAAAATAAAAAATAAAATAAAAATAAAAAATAAAAAATAAAAAATATTTTAAAAAATGTCCCCCCCATGTCCCTTTAGGGGCTCTGTACCAGACTATATCTCACGGCACAATAGTGTGCTGCGGCACAGTGGTTGAAAAACACTTTTATATTTGCTAGCGAGGTTTAAATGTCAATGCTACATTTTTTAAATAATTTTTATAAAAGAAATATTATAATTTTTTTTTATAAACTTTCTCGTGCGCACTAGATAGTTTGCTAAAAACAAAAACAAAAAAATTATAAATTTATTTTTTATATAACTTTATAAAAAGTTTCTCGTGTGCACGAGAAAAAAAAACTAAAAAATAAAAATAAAAATAAAAATAAAAATAAAAAATATTACAATTTTTTTTCCCCCATGTCCCTTTAGGGGCTCTGTACCAGACTATATCTCACGGCACAATAGTGTGCTGCGGCACAGAGGTTGAAAAACACTTTTATATTTGCTAGCAAGGTTAAAATGTCAATGCTACTAAGACCTGCTAATGTGTTTACAGTGGTCCAAGTTCCTCTACACAACAGGAGCACTCAAGTGTTTAAGGAATTTTCTGCAATAATGTCTGTCTCCCAAGTTTTGAACAGAACCCAGGGGGCCTGTATGGTGTCATTTCAGGGCCGAATTAGCCCCCGTGTCGCCAGTTGAATAGCCATGCCCTACAGCCTGTTAATTAGCATTTGTGTCCTCCGCCATATGTATCAGTCTTCAGGCTAGATTCTGAGCGGTACGCTTCAAAAACTCTATTGTGGGAATTCTGAGGCACATTTAAAAATGTTCCAAAACAGTTTGATATGGTACCTTGAAATTATAGTGTCAGAAATTTTTGAACCCTCACAATCCAAACTCACCTTGATGCAAAGGAGCAAGGTGACAAAAAAGACTGAGATGGAGATGAACAGGAAGAACATGAGGAACCAAGCTGTCCAGTGGAGCCAGTTGCTGAGTCCCATCATTCTCATGTACTCCTGAGCCATAAAACAACAACATCAAAAACACTTTTAATCCCATAAATTCATCACTAAAACCACAAAGCTCATACACACACGCACAAACCTTCAGCTTCCTTTCCTTCTCCTGCACCACGGCTCGGACTATGTTGAGGGACGTGTATGTGAAGCTGAGCACCAGCAACAGGGGCAGTTGGTTCTGAATAGCCAGAATGAAGACGTCATATATGAAGGCAGGGTAAGGAAACCGGGAGAGCACCACTTGGGTCTTTCCCAGTAGATTGTTGGCGGCAGTTCTGTTGTAAGAGCGCATGATGGCTTTGTCCACAGCGTGCTGCACTGCCAGGAATCCCTCTCGAAAATAACCTGTAAAGAGAACAGAGCATGGGCATGACATCAAAAAAAAGACTATACAGATGTACAAATAAGACAAATATATAACAATCAGAGTGTTGGCAGAGACACCTTACTTCCCTCTGAATACTAATTGTTCATTTTTGACAATTCTATTCTTCCAACTCTGTGGTGAAAGCTTTTCCATTTAGCACAGCGAGTCGCTCGTCAAAGAACATACGGCCTGGGGCCTTAAAATCCACTCTCCAGAAACAATTGATTTTTCTTTTAACATTACTCACTGGCATTCCTTCGACATTTGATATTAAAATATAGTTGAAATAAAGTTGAAAACATGTCAATTGCATATAATATTTAAAGTTACATCATTGTGGAAAAGTTGACAACACCCATCCATCCATTTTCTACCACTTGCCTCGTTCGGGGTTGCGGGGGTGCTGAAGCCTATCTCAGCTGCATTCGGGCGGAAGGCGGGGTACACCCTGGACAAGTCGCCACCTCATCACAGGGCCAACACAGATAGACAGACAACATTCACACTCACATTCACACACTAGGGCCAATTTAGTGGCCGGAGTACCCGTAGGGAACCCACACAGTCACGGGGAGAACATGCAAACTCCACACAGAAAGATCCCGAGCCCGAGACTGAACTCAGGACTACTCAGGACCTTCGTATTGTGAGGCACATGCACTAACCCCTGTACTACCGTGATGCCCCGTTGGCAACACATCAATGATAAATCAATGTTGAAATTTGCTCAATATAAAACTCAATATATTGCCTTCATCGATGTTATGTTTTGAAATGATCAGTATGATGGTTCTTTTTATTCTCCTAGCTTATTTTGGAACTATACAATAAATCTGTATGTTAAAGAACATTGTGTTACATCTATACCAGGGGTCGGCAATCCGCGGCTCTAGAGCCGCATGCGGCTCTTTAGCGCCGCCCTAGTGGCTCTCTGGAGCTTTTTCAGAAATGTATGAAAAATGGAAAAAGATGAGGGGAAAACAATCTATTTTTTGTTTTAATATGGTTTCTGTAGGAGGACAAACATGACACAAACCTCCCTAATTGTTATAAAGCACACTGTTTATACTAAACATGCTTCACTGATTCGAGTATTTGGCGAGCCCCGTTTTGTCCTACTAATTTTGGCGGTCCTTGAACTCACCGTAGTTTGTTTTCATGTATAACTTTCTAGGACGTGTTTTATTCCACTTCTTTTTCTGTCTCATTTTGTCCACTAAACTTTTAAGGTTGTGCATGAAAGGTGAGTTTTGTTGATGTTATTGACTTGTTGGAGTGCTAATCAGACATATTTGGTCACTGCATGACTGCAAGCTAATCGATGCTAACATGCTATTGAGGCTAGCTATATGTACATATTGCATCATTATGCCTCATTTGTAGGTATATTTGAGGTCATTTAGTTTCCTTTAAGTCCTCTTAATTCAATTTATATCTCATGACACATATCTGTATGTAATATGGCTTTTAATTTTTTGCGGCTCCAGACAGATTTTTTTTTTGTATTTTTGGTCCAATATGGCTCTTTCAACATTTTGGGTTGCCGACCCCTGATCAATACTGTAACAGTTACTTATCCTATCAGTATAGGCTCTTTTTTTCCCATAATATTATACCGTATTTTTCGGACTATAAGTCGCTCCGGAGTATAAATCGCACCGACCGAAAATGCATAATAAAGAAGGAAAAAAACATATATAAGTCGCACTGGAGTATAAGTCGCATTTTCTGGGGAAATTTATTTGATAAAACCCAACACCAAGAATAGACATTTGAAAGGCAATTTAAAATAAATAAAGAATAGTGAACAACAGACTGAATAAGTGTACGTTATATGAGGCATAAATAACCAACTGAGAACGTGCCTGGTATGTTAACGTAACATATTATGGTAAGAGTCATTCAAATAACTATAACATATAGAACATGCTATACGTTTACCAAACAATCTGTCACTCCTAATCGCTAAATCCCATGAAATCTTATAGGTCTAGTCTCTTACGTGAATGAGCTAAATAATATTATTTGATATTTTACGGTAATGTGTTAATAATTTCACACATAAGTCGCTCCTGAGTATAAGTCGCACCCCTGGCCAAACTATGAAAAAAACTGCGATTTATAGTCCCAAAAATACGGTAATAAGGTGCGCAGAAAGTTGCATCAAACAAGTGGAAATCATGGAATATTTGCATCACTGATTCGTACGGTACAGTCTATAGGGGTCATGTAGGTTTCATATACTGTAGTACAGTGTTTTTCAACCTTTTCTGAGCCAAGGCACATTTTATTCATTGAAAAAGTCCCAGCAGAAATCATTGAAAAATTAAACTCAGCAGCCAATATTGACAATTAAAAAAGTCGTTCTCACAATTGTTGGATATGAATTTAAACCATAACCAACCATGCATCACTATAACTATTGTCTCAAAGTAGGTGTACTGTCACGACCTGTCACATCACGCCGTGACTTATTTTGAGGTTTTTGGTGTTTTCCTGTGTGTAGTGTTTTAGATCTTGTCTTGCACTCCTATTTTGGTGGCTTTTCCTTTTTTGTTGGTATTTTCTTGTAGCAGTCTCATGTCTTCCTTGAACGCTATTCCCCGCACTTGCTTTGTTTTCGCAATCAAGACTATTTAAGTTGTGAGGACGCTATCCTTCTTTGTGGGGACATTGATGATTGTCATGTCATGTACGGATGTACTTTGTGGACGCCATCTGCTCCACACACTGTAAGTCTTTGCTGTTTTCCAGCATTCTGTTTTTGTTTACTTTGCAGCCAGTTCAGTTTTAGTTTCATTTTGCATAGCCATCCCTAAGTTTCAATGCCTCTTCTTAGCGGCACTCGCCTTTTATTTTCATTTTTGGTTTAAGCGTTAGATACCTTTTTACCTGCACGCTGCCTCCCGCTGTCGTCTGCATATTGGGATAACGACAAACATCTACAAAGCATTTAGCTACCTGCTGCCACCTACTGATATGGAAGAGTATTACATGGTTACTCTGCCGAGCTGTGGACAGCACAGACACTCAATAACGGCACAGTTGCGGATTATAACTACTGGTTTGCAAAAAATATTTTTGACCCAATTAGGTGAAACTACATAATCTCCCACGGCACACCAGACTGTATCTCACGGTACACTGCTGTAGTAGAACAACTTGCATTTTTAGCTACATCGCAGGGCCACAGTGGTAAAGATTATGAGTTTGGAAAATCAAAACTTCGTAACACAGTTAGGCCTTCAACATTAGTGAACTTATGTGTACTTTGTTACAAAGAAAAAGCAGCTCTTAAGCATTACGCTCTAACAATTTGTATGTTTTAACTGTTCCCCATGTACAGACTGAATTTGGCAAAAGAGCTTTTGGCATTGCTGCCCCTATGACAGTGGTTTTTAATCTGGGTTCGATGCAGTGACGTGCAGTCACTAGAGGCAGGTGAGGCGGGGCCTCACCTGCCATCAAGGAAAGAAAAAAAATGTAAAAAGAAAAAAAAAAAATTTAATTGTTAAATGTATTCAGTGGTTATACTATAAAGTTATTTTCCATTTAACTTCACCAGTTTTAGATTATTTTTATTCAAAATCGCTGAATTTTCACATTTGCCGTTCAAATACTGAGAAGAGACGGTGCGGTGATCAGCAGCCAGTCGTGGCACGTCACTCAGTTGTGCCTCACCATGGATTGCGCAATGACTCGGCTAACTGCTGGCCTGCTGTGCAGTAAGACCGTATTGCTATATGAATTATATTATACATTTCCATAGTTTAGTTAGCTGAGGTATATAATGTACAGTGTATTTTGTCAACAACTGTATGTGTGTAACGTATTTCTTGTGCTGAGCAATCATAAAACTGCTGCGAAGACGCACTGTGTGAGGCTCGCAGTAATCCCGCCTCCTGGTGGTAGAGAATGTTCTCCCGCCGTAGAATGCACCCCCTGACGGGAGTGTTACATCAACTAAAGCCCACACTTAAACTTTCCACGTGCAAGATTGAATCTATTTAAAAAAGTTATATAATAAGAAGCCAAAAAGTGCAAAAACAATAATGTTCGTGTTGGAGGAGTTGTGAATGACTGCAGGGACACAACATTAGGTACACCTGCAGACTGCAGCACGGATTTCATATTTCATTCATTCACAACTCCTCCAACACGAACATTATTGTTTTTGCACTTTTTGGCTTCTTATTGAGCTGCTGCATTTTTTGGTTGGGTTGTTTATTTCTTTTGAGTAACTTACTTCTACATTTCTAAAAGGGGAGGAATGTAATAGAGTGATCTATGTTTGTCTGTTGCCATCTCCTGGTTAATGTTGGCTATAGCGTACTGTGGTTACTTTTTGGTTGGCCAACGATTTACGTGGTGTTGCGCACCTGACGTCAAGTGTGTTGAGTCTGTTCTGAAGTCTACAGTAAAGAGGCGTACTTCATCACCTCGCCTGGTTATTGCCTCCAACCCAATATATTACATAAAGGTAAGACCATAATAACGTTTTTTTTTAATTAAATGTGCTTTTATGTGTAAAGCTCCTCTCTGAGCTGCCACCTTAACGTGGTAGAGGAGTTTGCGTGTCCCAATGATCCTAAAAGCTATGTTGTCCGGGGGCTTTATGCCCCCTGGTAGGGTCTCCCAAGACAAACTGGTCCTAGGTGAGGGATCAGACAAAGAGCAGCTCGAAGACCTCTATGAAGAAAACAAGCAAGGAACCCAGATTTCCCTTGCCCGGACGCGGGTCACCGGGGCCCCCCTCTGGAGCCAGGCCCGGAGGTGGGGCACGATGGCGAGCGCCTGGTGGCCGGGCCTGTCCCCATGGGGCCCGGCCGGGCACAGCCCGAAGAGGCAACGTGGGTCCCCCCTCCAATGGGCTCACCACCCATAGTAGGGGTCATAGAGGTCGGGTGCAATGTGAGCTGGGTGGCAGCCGAGGGCAGGGCACTTGGCGGTCCGATCCTCGGCTACAGAAGCTAGCTCTTGGGACGTGGAACGTCACCTCACTGGGGGGGGAAGGAGCCTGAGCTAGTGCGCGAAGTGGAGAAGTTCCGGCTAGATATAGTCGGACTCACTTCGACGCACAGCAAGGGCTCTGGAACCAGTTCTCTCGAGAGGGGCTGGACTCTCTTCCACTCTGGCGTTGCCGGCAGTGAGAGGCGATGGGCTGGGGTGGCAATTCTTTTTTTCCCCCCGGCTCAGAGCCTGTACGTTGGAGTTCAACCCGGTGGACGAGAGGGTAGCTTCCCTCCGCCTTCGGGTGGGGGAACGGGTCCTGACTGTGGTTTGCGCTTACGCGCCAAACCGCAGCTCAGAGTACCCACCCTTTTTGGATTCACTCGAGGGAGTACTTGAGAGTGCTCCCCCGGGTGATTCCCTCGTTCTACTGGGGGACTTCAA
Organism: Nerophis lumbriciformis; assembly: GCF_033978685.3. Taxonomy (NCBI): domain Eukaryota; kingdom Metazoa; phylum Chordata; class Actinopteri; order Syngnathiformes; family Syngnathidae; genus Nerophis; species Nerophis lumbriciformis. The sequence goes on from NC_084569.2 coordinate 14,111,167, forward strand.
TGCTCATGTTGGCAGCGACAGTGAAACCTGGAGAGGCGTGATTGGGAAGAATGGCTGCCCGGATCTGAACCCGAGCGGTGTTATGTTATTGGACTTTTGTGCCCGTCACAGATTGTCCATAACGAACACCATGTTCAAACATAAGGGTGTCCATATGTGCACTTGGCACCAGGACACCCTAGGCCGCAGTTCCATGATCGACTTTGTAGTTGTGTCATCGGATTTGCGGCCTCATGTTTTGGACACTCGGGTGAAGAGAGGGGCGGAGCTTTCTACCGATCACCACCTGGTGGTGAGTTGGCTGCGATGGTGGGGGAGGATGTCGGACAGACCTGGCAGGCCCAAACGCATTGTGAGGGTTTGCTGGGAACGTCTGGCAGAGTCTCCTGTGAGAGAGAGTTTCAATTCCCACCTCCGGAAGAACTTTGAACATGTCACGAGGGAGGTGCTGGACATTGAGTCCGAATGGACCATGTTCCGCGCCTCTATTGTCGAGGCGGCTGATTGGAGCTGTGGCTGCAAGGTAGTTGGTGCTTGTCGTGGCGGTAATCCTGGAACCCGTTGGTGGACACCGGCGGTGAGGGATGCCGTCAAGCTGAAGAAGGAGTCCTATCGGGTTCTTTTGGCTCATAGGACTCCTGAGGCAGCGGACAAGTACCGACAGGCCAAGCGGTGTGCGGCTTCAGCGGTCGCAGAGGCAAAAACTCGGACATGGGAGGAGTTCGGTGAGGCCATGGAAAACGACTTCCGGACGGCTTCGAAGCAATTCTGGACCACCATCCGCCGCCTCAGGAAGGGAAAGCAGTGCACTATCAACACCGTGTATGGCGAGGATGGTGTTCTGCTGACCTCGACTGCGGATGTTGTGGATCGGTGGAGGGAATACTTCGAAGACCTCCTCAATCCCACCAACACGTCTTCCTATGAGGAAGCAGTGCCTGGGGAGTCTGTGGTGGGCTCTCCTATTTCTGGGGCTGAGGTTGCTGAGGTAGTTAAAAAGCTCCTCCGTGGCAAGGCCCCGGGGGTAGATGAGATCCGCCCGGAGTTCCTTAAGGCTCTGGATGCTGTGGGGCTGTCTTGGTTGACAAGACTCTGCAGCATCGCGTGGACATCGGGGGCGGTACCACTGGATTGGCAGACCGGGGTGGTGGTTCCTCTCTTTAAGAAGGGGAACCGGAGGGTGTGTTCTAACTATCGTGGGATCACACTCCTCAGCCTTCCCGGTAAGGTCTATTCAGGTGTACTGGAGAGGAGGCTACGCCGGATAGTCGAACCTCAGATTCAGGAGGAACAGTGTGGTTTTCGTCCTGGTCGTGGAACTGTGGACCAGCTCTATACTCTCGGCAGGGTCCTTGAGGGTGCATGGGAGTTTGCCCAACCAGTCTACATGTGTTTTGTGGACTTGGAGAAGGCATTCGACCGTGTCCCTCGGGAAGTCCTGTGGGGAGTGCTCAGAGAGTACGGGGTATCGGACTGTCTGATTGTGGCAGTCCGCTCCCTGTATGATCAGTGCCAGAGCTTGGTCCGCATTGCCGGTAGTAAGTCGGACACGTTTCCAGTGAGGGTTGGACTCCGCCAAGGCTGCCCTTTGTCACCGATTCTGTTCATAACTTTTATGGACATAATTTCTAGGCGCAGTCATGGCGTTGAGGGAATCTTGTTTGGTGGCTGCAGGATTAGGTCTCTGCTTTTTGCAGATTATGTGGTCCTGATGGCTTCATCTGTCCAGGATCTTCAGCTCTCACTGGATCGGTTCGCAGCTGAGTGTGAAGCGACTGGGATGAGAATCAGCACCTCCAAGTCCGAGTCCATGGTTCTCGCCCGGAAAAGGGTGGAGTGCCATCTCCGGGTTGGGGAGGAGATCTTGCCCCAAGTGGAGGAGTTCAAGTACCTCGGAGTCTTGTTCCCGAGTGAGGGAAGAGTGGATCGTGAGATCGACAGGCGGATCGGTGCGGCGTCTTCAGTAATGCGGACGCTGTATCGATCCGTTGTGGTGAAGAAGGAGCTGAGCCGGAAGGCAAAGCTCTCAATTTACCGGTCGATCTACGTTCCCATCCTCACCTATGGTCATGAGCTTTGGGTTATGACCGAAAGGACAAGATCACGGGTACAAGCGGCCGAAATGAGTTTCCTCCGCCGGGTGGCGGGGCTCTCCCTTAGAGATAGGGTGAGAAGCTCTGCCATCCGGGAGGAGCTCAAAGTAAAGCCGCTGCTCCTCCACATCGAGAGGAGCCAGATGAGGTGGTTCGGGCATCTGGTCAGGATGCTACCCGAACGCCTCCCTAGGGAGGTGTTTAGGGCACGTCCGACCGGTAGGAGGCCGCGGGGAAGACCCAGGACACGTTGGGAAGACTATGTCTCCCGGCTGGCCTGGGAACGCCTCGGGGTCCCACAGGAAGAGCTGGACGAAGTGGCTGGGGAGAGGGAAGTCTGGGCTTCCCTGCTTAGGCTGCTGCCCCCGCGACCCGACCTCGGATAAGCGGAAGAAGATGGATGGATGGATGGATTTATGTGTAAAGTTAAAATTAAGTTAAAGTACCAATGATTGTCACACACACGAGGTGTGGTGAAATTTGTCCTCTGCATTTGACCCATCCCTTGATCACCCCCTGGGAGGTGAGGGGAGCAGTGGGCAGCAGCGGCGCCGCGCCGGGGAATAATTTTTGGTGATTTAACCCCCGATTCCAACCCTTGATGCTGAGTGCCAAGCAGGGAAGAATGCTGGTATGAGCTTTTAAACATAACCCGTTAACTGCTGCCAATCAAATGGTGAATAAGATACTCTTTAGGGTTCATATGTTTGTAAATCTGACTGTGATGAAGTCAGTGCCTCACCAGCCATCAACCTCACCGCACGTCACTGGTTCAATGGAACCCTAGGGGTTCAGGGAGTCGGCCTCAGGGGTTCGGCGGAGCCTCCGCCACGGAGGTAAAGACAAATCCGACTTATCGTGTAAATAAAAACTTCTCCCTATCGGCGTATTATGGGTACCCCCAAACAATGTTCCCTCTAATTTTACATCTGATTTGCAGGTTTTTTGATTGATTGCTTGATTGAAACTTTTACTAGCAGATTGCAAAGGAAGAGAATACATGATATGAAACAGTACAGTTTACACAGTACAGTACATATTCCGCACAATTGACCACTAAATGGTAAGACCCGAATAAGTTTTTCAACTTGTTTAAGTCGGGGTCCACGTTAATCAATTCATGTGAATGTGTGTAAGGTGTGTAATTTGTTGTGAGTTTATGCACTGTGTTGGTTTTGTTCTTTGAACAAGGTGATGTTCATGCACTGTTCGTTTTGTGCACCAGTAAAAAAAACATAACTTTTTCTTGAATTAAAAAAACAAAAACAAAAATGATTTTTCACTAAAGAAGGGTTCGGTGAATGCGCATATGAAACTGGTGGGGTTCGGTACCTCCACCAAGGTTAAGAACCACTGCCCTATGGCATGGAATGCATTGCAGACGAAACTGAAACTCACTGAACTACTTCCATTTGGAGCCTTCCGTTCTGTCCTGAGGGACAGACAGCGAGAGACGTTTGCACAGTGCCTGTGTTTTTAAAAGATGTCAATCTTTATTGTTTTACAGTTCTCTTTTATGTATTTCAAAATGTATGTCTTAACATATTACTTTTTTTGAACTGCTCTGTGACATGTGCTGTTGACCTCTTGGCCAGGTCACCCTTGTGAAAGAGATCTTGATCTCAATGGGTTTCTTATCTGGTTAAATAAAGGTTCTATATGTTGTAACGTAAGACATTAAAACATCAACATTTATGATTGAAGAGTGCGAGCTGTTACATCTACCAAAGTGGGATCAGAACCGTATTTTCTTTCATTCCACTTCCTTTACTTGGCTTCTGTCCATAAGTAAACTGTTATTGTCCATAAATTAAAATGACAAGGCAGATAATTGTGTCAGGTTTGTAAATAGCACCAAAAGCTGGCTGCTGTGTTCCACACTCAGTGTTGACTCTGGATGGGAACAGAGATCTCTTGTTTCTTGCGAGCCCTGCGGCCGGAAGGAAAACTATGGCAACTGTGAACAATAGATCTTTTGAGACGCTCTCTTGAGACAAGCAACTCCTTGGGTTGTGAAGCCTCCTGGATTTGTAAACAGTGGCCAATTGATTTTTTCACATAAAGTCGAGAAATAAATATATTTTTTTCCCACTAGCTGGATATGAACATAAACAATTTGGTGATCAAATTGCCATGTCTCGTGGGAACAATTGAAAATCTGCACATCGATCATATGGAGATACCAGCATATCGACGTGTTTCTTTCTGTACTCCAATCCACATGATATCACATGTGACATTTGTTAACACTTTACAAATGGTGCAGGAGACCTCACAGATGTCACTCTGCACACAGCGCCAAAACTACACAACACGGGTCAGGCCAAGATCACAGTTTCCATGGAAACATGGCTTCTAGCTCGAGAGGCTGCAGAGAATAGGTGGTTTTCATCCATTTTAAAATAAATAAAAACTGACACAGTTTGCTATTAGAGGGAACGACTCCCTTAGGGACACAATTTGTAAAAAAAAAAATATATATATAGAGAAGTTAGGTGGAACTGTAAAATATGCAGTTTGCCCTTTAGGAAGGCAATGGAAGTGTGATCAAGAACATCCCCACACGAGCCAACGAGAAACCCTGGATGAACAGTGAGGTACGTGCAATGCTGAAGGCTCGGAACAAGGCTTTCAAGTCTGGCGACATGGTGGCATTAAAATCAGCCAGAGCTAACCTGAATCGTGCCATTAAGGTTGCAAAGCGTGCTCACAGTCAGAAAGTGCAGGACTTCTTCGAGAACCCTACAAACACTAGACGAATGTGGCAGGACTATAAAGCTGCCCCCTGTCCCTGTGACAACAGTATCAGCTTCCTAGATGACCTTAACAACTACTTTGCAAGGTTTGAGGCACTTAACACCACTCCGGCGAGAAAATCCATCCCTCGCCCTGATGAGCAGCCGCTCAACCTGGATATAGCGGATGTCCGTAAAACCCTGAGGAGAGTGAACCCCCGGAAAGCACCGGGACCTGATGACATTCCGGGCAAGGTGCTTAAGGGATGTGCAGACCAGCTGGCTGGGGTTCTCACAGACATCTTCAACATCTCGCTGACCCAGGCTGTGGTACCATCATGTTTTAAGACGGCCACAATCATTCCAGTGCCAAAAAAAAAACCAATCTCCTCCCTCAATGATTACCGCCCCGCTGCACTCACCCCCATCATAATGAAGTGCTTCGAGAGGCTGGTAAAGGAATATATTGTCTCCAGACTTCCCCCCACATTCGACCCATCCCAGTTTGCTTATCGCCCTAACCGCTCCACAGAGGACGCCATCTCCTCTGCACTCCACCTGAGCTTAGAACATCTGGAATGAAAGGACACATACGTGCGGATGTTGTTTCTGGACTTCAGCTCAGCATTCAGCACCATCGTCCCGCAGCACTTGGTGAGCAAACTGGCCCCCCTTGGATTCAGTACCCTCCTTTGCAACTGGCTGATTGACTTCCTCACAGACAGACCCCAATCTGTGAGAGTGGGCAACAACACCTCCAGTGCCATCTCCCTGAGCACCGGCTCCCCCCAGGGCTGCGTCCTGAGTCCACTGCTGTTCATGTTGATGACCCATGACTGCTGCGCCAGGTCCACTACTAACCACATTGTGAAGTATGCAGACGACAAGACAGTAGTGGGCCTCATCCGTGACAACAATGACATGGACTACAGGGAGGAGGTGAAACATCTGGTTGACTGGTGCAGAACCAACAACCTGGTCCTGAATGTCAACAAGACCAAGGAGATCCTCGCTGACTTCAGGAAGCACCAGTCCAGCCACGCTCCACTCTTCATCAACGGCACAGCGGTGGAGATAGTAAGCAGCACCAAGTTCCTGGAGGTGCAGATAACTGACAATATAACCTGGTCCCTACACACCGGAGCTCTTGTAAAAAGAGCTCAGCAGCGCATGCACTTTTTGCGTCGGATGAAAAGAGCACAGCTCCCTCCCCCCATTCTCACCACATTCTACAGAGGCACTATAGAGAGCCTGCTGACCAACAGCATCTCTGTCTGGACTGGAGCCTGCAATCAGGGCCGGCCCGTGGCATAGGCCGTATAGGCAAATGCTAAGGGCGCCGTCCATCAGGGGGCGCCACACCAGTGTCACAAATGTTGGAGAAAAAAAAAAAAAAAAAAAAAAAAAGTTGGTACTATTATTTCTAAATACAAAACATAATCCCACGTTAATTAAAATGCAAAGTAAACATTACAACATTACGCCCCCCCCCCCACCCCCAGCACGGTGCGCCCCCTCCCTTCCCGTATCATGACTCTTTTTGGACGTCACCACATCAAAAAATCAACACAAGATGTCAAAACGGCCAAAACTGTCAGGTGCCCAGGGAAGAAAAAAGAGAAAAGAAAAGGAGGAGAAACGAGAAAAGACAGAGGTAGCAGGTAGGTAACGTTAGCCTACATGAAATTATTTGTCTGTTACAGAATGTGATAGTAACCTGGCTTTTTAGCATTAAGCTCATGTTACATGATTCGGCAATTGCTAATCAATAAATAGCGAGTTCTGTTTTAACGTCGGGTTAATATTGTGGAGGGGGCTAAATTGTTATGGAAAATAATAATGTAACGTTAGGTAATTACAGTACTCCCACCTTACATTCCTCAGGGACATTTGAATTAGATCTTTTAAGCAGGTGTTTTTTGTTTACATTGTTATTGCCTTCTGGTTAGCTAATGTTTGCCCTGCAGTTAATAGTCACTTTTCCACCCCTTTATATATTAGGTATAGTTGTAAGTAAAAAAAAAAAAGGTCAAAGACAAAGCTATTCGGTTTCTTGTGAGTATATACACTTCACTGCCGATGTGGGGGGGCGCCACCTAAAATCTTGCCTAGGGCGCCAGATTGGTTAGGGCCGGGCCTGCCTGCAATGCCTCAGACTGGAAGTCTCTCCAGAGAGTGGTGAGGACGGCGGAAAAGATCATCAGGACTCCTCTTCCTCCTATCCAGGAGATCGCAAAAAGCCGCTGCCTGACCAGGGCTCAAAAAATCTGCAAAGACTCCTCCCACCCCCACCAAGGACTGTTTTCACTGCTGGACTCTAGAAAGAGGTTCCGCAGCCTCCGAAGCAGAACCTCCAAGTTCTGTAACAGCTTCTTCCCTCAAGCCGTAAGACTCTTGAACGCATCATAATTAAATTATCCCCTCAACTCCCCCCAAAATGGATTAACTCGCTGGAATAAAAAAGACAATATAACCATACTTGCCAACCTTGAGACCTTTGATTTCGGGAGGTTGGGGGGGGAGCGTGGTTAAGAGGAGTATATTTACAGCTAGAATTCACCAAGTATATATAAGAAATACTTGACTTTCAGTGAATTCTAGCTCTATATATATATTTATTTTATTATATATATATATATATATATATATATATGTATATATATTTTATTATATATATATATATATATATATATATATATATATATATATATATATATATATATATATATATATATATATATATATATATATATATATATATAAATAAGAGAAATACTTGAATTTCAGTGTTCATTTATTTACACATATACACACACATAACACTCATCTACTCATTGTTGAGTTAAGGGTTGAATTGTCCATCCTTGTTCTATTCTCTGTCACTATTTTTCTAACCATGCTGAACACCCTACCCTCTCTGATGATGCATTCTGCTTCGTCTCCTTGTTGTGTGCGCAGTTGTGCACTGCACTCTCTAAAAGCCATAGATGTTATTGTCACATATGCATGTACAGTAGATGGCAGTATTGTCCTGTTTAAGAGTGTCACAACATTGCTGTTTACGGCAGACGAACTGCTTTACGGTAGACAAAAACGTGACTGCTGCTGTTGTGTGTTGTTGCCGCGCTGGGAGGACGTTAATGAAACTGCCTAACAATAAACCCACATAAGAAACCAAGAACTCGCCCTCCATCATTCTACAGTTATAATGTGATTGGGCTGGCACGCTGTTTATATTGTGGGAAAGCGGACGTGAAAACAGGCTGTCGACACGTCACTCAGGTCTGCATGGAGCTGGAGGGGGCGTGGCCTCCAGCTCCGCCTGAATTTCGGGAGATTTTCGGGAGAAAATTGGTCCCCGGAGGTTTTCGGGAGAGGCGCTGAATTTCGGGAGTCTCCCGGAAAATCCGGGAGGGCTGGCAAGTATGATATAACATACATCCATAAACGTGGACGCATGTGAAAAAGTGCAATATATTTATCCGTACATTAATCTATTTATTTATTTATATACATTTAAATATATTTATTTATTTTATATATATATATATATATATATATATATATATATATTTATATATTATTTATATATATTTATTTATTTATATATGCACCTTATTGCTTTTTTTATCCTGCACTACCATGAGCTTATGCAACGAAATTTCGTTCTTATCTGTGCTGTAAAGTTCAAATTTGAATGACAATAAAAAAGAAGTCTAAGTCTAAGTCTAAGGCTTGCTATCTCTGTTTTGGTCAGTGACGGTTTTAGCTACGTGCCACATGAGCACTCTCTTCAGGGTGCCTCAAGGATGAGGTGGAAAAGATTCATATATATTTGTGCTCAACACTTAAGCTATTTGCTCAGCTAGTGGATGTCATTAGGTCAGGATATGTTTTTTCAGATGGGCGCCCTGTACAGGCGGGACACCGGCACACAATACTGCTCACATGAAATGGATCAAACCTGTCCTGATATGAATTGAATTGAATTGAAGTATTTATTTCAAACCTGCACAGTACAACAACACATCTTTTTACATCCAGGCAGAGACATTTGTGCAAGGCTTGAAAAGGGATTGGATGAAGAAGATGCTTATAATATCCCAAGTTCTTTCACTCATTCCACATTTACCGTATTTTTCGGACTATAAGTCGCAGTTTTTTTCATAGTTTGGCCGGGGGTGCGACTTATACTCAGGAGCGACTTATGTGTGAAATTATTCACATATTACCGTAAAATATCAAATAATATTATTTAGCTCATTCACGTAAGAGACTAGACGTATAAGATTTCATGGGATTTAGCGATTAGGAGTGACAGATTGTTTGGTAAACGTATAGCATGTTCTATATGTTATAGTTATTTGAATGACTCTTACCATAATATGTTACGTTAACATACCAGGCACGTTCTCAGTTGGTTATTTATGCGTCATATAACGTACACTTATTCAGCCTGTTGTTCACTGTTATTTATTTATTTTAAATTGCCTTTCAAATGTCTATTCTTGGTGTTGGCTTTTATCAAATAAAATTCCCCAGAAAATGCGACATATACTCCAGTGCGACTTATATATGTTTTTTTTTCCTTCTTTATTGTGCATTTTCGGCCGGTGCGACTTATACTCCGGAGCGACTTATACTCCGAAAAATACGGTAACATAAACAATATAATACAAGAACAATACCATACAAACAAAAACAAGAAAAACTCCTGTACACTAACAATACAATAGTACCACTGTTAGTATGAGACAAGACAAGATGAGACAAAACACACACACACACACACATACACACACTCGCACACACACAGGCCCAAACATTCTCTGACCATACACCTCTCTCCCACACATATCACAGGACACCTACTATTTCTTGTAGTTTCTATTATTTCCTGTCTAGCAATCAATCACATTTTTTTCTATATCACTTTTTGTGCACAGGCAAGTGGTAAAACAAAGTGTTTACACTAGTAATAAAAAAAGTAAAAAAAACATCCATCCATTTTCTACCGCTTGTCCCTTTTGGGGGATGCTGGAGCCTATCTCAGCTGCATTCAGGCGGAAGGCGGTGTACACCCTGGACAAGTCGCCACCTCATCACAGGGCCAACAGAGATAGACAGACAACATTCACACACTAGGGCCAATTTAGTGTTGCCAATCAACCTATCCCCAGGTGCACGTCTTTGGAGGTGGGAGGAAGCCGGAGTACCCGGAGGGAACCCACGCAGTCATGGGGAGAACATGCAAACTCCACACAGAAAGATCCCGAGCCCGGGATTGAACCCAGGACTACTCAGGACCTTCGTATTGTGAGGCACATGCACTAACCCCTAAAAAACAATATAGAAGAAAAAATGCATACACTTACAAACGGCACTATTGACAATACCAAGACAAAACATGGCATGGCCAGCGCTCTTAATTTTTGTTCCACTTTCTGTTTGTCTCCATTATCCACCACTTTTCTGGCTACCCTCACCATTGGCAATCAGGACACGCATGTCTATGGTTGCTTCATATGCCTGTTTTCCATTTTGTGCACTTTTCTGCTGCAAATCCTTGTTTATGTGTGACCAAAGCGCTTTGAGTCTCTAGAGAAAAGCGCTATATAGATATACGGTAATTCACTTCACCACACCTGTGTTTCCTTAATAAGGTTTTTTTTCCTCCCCTTACTTGCCATTTCTGCATCCCGGGGCCCAGATAGACACAAAAACTTAACAAAACAAACCAAGTAGTGGGAGTGGTGAGTTCATTGCTGGGCCTCAGCAGGGTCTGGCACAGGGCGGCATTTAGGCTACAACTGATACTGGTTCTTGCTCATCCAAAATGTGTTTTATGGAGTTGAGATTAGCGCTCTGTCTTCCACACATAATTTACAGTCGTGGTCAAATGTTTACATACACATTCCTTAATATAAACATCCCAATGACACTGCAAACTTGTATTCTTGGGGATCTCCATCAATTTAGTAACGTGTCATCAAAGAGTAAAAATGCTTTTCTTTCAATATGCATAATAATAACATATATAGTAATATTTAAAAAATGGATAGATGTTGATAGTCCAACTCATACTGACTGGTATACACAAGCTATGGAGATGGTATCAGTAGAAAAAACTGCATTTAGTTCAGATAATAATGAGTCATATATTGGAATATGGGATCCATTATTTAAATTTGTTTTAACTATTAACTGAACCAAAATATGACTTATTATATCTTTGTGGAAAATATTGGACACAGTGTGTTGTCAAGCTTATGAGATGCAATGCAAGTGTAAGCCACTGTGACACTATTGTTCTTTTTTTTTTGTTATTATTAATGTTTTTAGTGATAATATCAATGAGGGATTTTTAATCACTGCTATTTTGAAATTGTTACCAATATTGATACTGTTGTTGATAATATTCATTTTTGTTTCACTACTTTTGGATTGTTCTGTGTTATGTTTTTGTGTCCTCAATTGCTCTGTTTATTGCTATTCTGTATGTTGCTGGGTCTGGTTTGCTTTTGGAATTGGATTGCATTGCTATGGTATTGTTGTGCATTGTTTTGTTGGATTGATTAATAAATTATTTAAAAAAAAAAAGAAAAAAAAAGTTCACATACACTTGTAAATAACATAATGTCATGGATGTCTTGAGTTTCCAATCATTTCTACAACTATTATTTTTTTGTGATATAGTGATTGGAGCACATACTTGTTGGTCACAAAAAACATTCATGAAGTTTGGTTCTTTTATGAATTTATTATGGGTCTACTGAAAATGTGACCAAATCTGCTGGGTCAATTTTTGTTTCATCTGACCCCAGAACTTTCCTCCAGAAGGTCTTATCTTTGTCCATGTGATGTTAGATGAAACAAAAATTTAGCTGTTTGGCCACAATACCCAGCAATAGGTTTGGAGGAGAAAAGGTGAGGCCTTTAATCCCAGGAACACCAGGCCTCCCGTCATGCATGGTGGTGGTAGTATTATGCTCTGGGCCTGTTTTGCTGCCAATGGAACTGGTGCTTTACAGAGAGTAAATGGGACAATAAAAAAGGAGGATTACCTCCAAATTCTTCAGGACAACCTAAAATCATCAGCCCGTAGGTTGGGTCTTGGGCGCAGTTGGGTGTTCCAACAGGACAATGACCCCAAACACACGTCAAAAGTGGTAAAGGAATGGCTAAATCAGGCTTGAATTAAGGTTTTTTAGTATGGCCTTCCCAAACTCCTGACTTAAACGTGTGGACAATGCTGAAGAAACAAGTCCATGTCAGAAAACCAACCAATTTAGCTGAATTGCACCAATTTTGTCAAGAGGAGTGGTCATAAATTCAACCAGAAGCTTGTGGATGGCTACCAAAAGTGCCTTATTGCAGTGAAACTTGCCAAGGGACATGTAAGCAAATATTAACATTGCTGTATGTATACTTTTGACCCAGCAGATTTGCTGACATTTTCAGTACACCCATAATAAATTCATTAAAGAACCAAACTTCATGAATGTTTTTTGTGACCAACAAGTATGTGCTCCAATCACTCTATCACAACAAAATAAGACTTGTAGAAAGTATTGGAAACTCAAGACGGCCATGACATTATGTTCTTTACAAGTGTATGTAAACTTTTGACCACGACTGTACACATATATATACCTTTACGGAGCCTACTTTGGTCATGCTGGAATAGAAAAACCTGCCTAAAACTATTCTCAGGATGCACAGAATTGACCAAAATATCTTGGTAAAACTAACACTAAAGGGTCAAATCAAATAATTGATTAATTCACTTTTGTAGGTAGGTAGACTTGTTACTGCCTTTCCAGACACAAAGATGATGGAGACCAATGACAAAGACGGAGAAAACGACCAAAGGAAGTCAACTTACCAGGTGTGCCCCCCTCCTTGTCATACTGTTCTCGAGGGCCAGGGAGTAAAAAAAGGGGGAAAAGGCTGAGCGTGTGCCAGTCCAAGTCGCTGTTGGGGTTCAGCTCCGACTTCTCTTTGGGAGGGGCGTTGCGAGGGGTGAAGGTGAAGCGCAGGTGGTAGCTGACCTGTTGTGCCAGAGAGAAAATAAAGCAAACAAATAATTCTGTAAGGGCCGTATTCTCGCACGTGCTTCAATGAAAAAATATGCACGGTCAGCTCCAAAAGGTGCACTCTGGACAGAGCTTTCCTTAAATGTTTGCACATATCCTCCCATCAGCTATAAATACTTTTGATCCTATGCGTTCATGAGGCTGCAATTAGTGCACTGCCCCTGGAAGGTGAAACGCTATATTGAACGTGAAGTTTGGATGCAGTGTACACCACAAATAATAAAATGATAAGAGACATGTGGTATAGCTCGGTTGTTACTACATTACATATATACTTTCATCATGTATATAAAACTTTAATGGAGGTGTTTGGATGTTTTTTCAAGGGGAACTGCTCTTTTTTGGAATTTTGCCTATCGTTCACAATCATTATGAAAGACATGACGATGGATGGATTGTTCTTTTCATGTATTTTAAATATTAAATAAACAGGAGTAAAAGTCCGCTTACACTATTTCGCTTAGAAAATCCAGTAAATAACCACTCAAAAAGCGCCAACAATACTTAATTTAAATTTCATGACTTGAATCATGAAAGTGTTAGTGATATTGCAGACAAAATATTAATAGCGGCGCCGTGATCACAAGCTCGTGTCCCTATGTTTACATTATCGAGCGATCTGCTGCTTCCTCGCTTCCCTGCTCCCTGTAAGTTTATTGTCGATCATAATTCATGCCTCTCACCTGCACAGAAGTAGTCTGAGAAGGTATTTAGGACCCAAAACTGGCGAAGGTGACATGAAAAGACGCTTGGTTCCCCTAGGGTCCCCACCTCATTTCTTCGCAAGGATTATGAGACATTTTTCATCTAAATCAGGGGTGTCAAACTCAAATACAGAGTGGGCCAAAATTTAAAACTGAACAAAGCCGTGGGCCAAGGTTGAACAAATTAACCTTTTAATAGGGACCCAAACAAGTTTTGCATTGAATATTGAACAAGCAAGGCTTATATAACTTTATAGTGACATGCAAAATCGAGTTTCAAATAATAATAATAATAATTAAAAAATATCAATGGCATATCAAATACAATTTAAATAAAAATTGAATGCCTCCTTTCTATTTGCAGCCTTCAACATTAACTTTTTCCACAGGCTAATAAATTTGAAAATAAAATAACAATGAATAAAACAACCATTCAGGACTTTAAACTGCTCAGTTTGCAACACACTGATCTAATCTGATGTGCCCAAGCCAGATACCTGCCATCTTTTCTTGGATGCTAGTTCATTAATGTCGGGGCTCAGGCTTTGAGCTGAGGCAACCTTCATTATCGAACGAAGGTGTTCATCAGTCATTATATCTAGTCCACCCGGACCACAGTCTTGGGGGCGTGCCTTAAATGCACTGCCTTTAACGTCCTCAACGAGCTATCGTCACGTCCGCTTTTCATCCATTCTAACATCGTTCAGACCCAGTCACAAGTTATGTGCGGCTTCTGCACGCACACACGAGTGAATGCAACCCATACTTGATCAACAACAATACAAGTTACACTGAGGGTGGCCGTATAAAAAACTTTAACACTGTTAGAAATATACGCCACACTGCGAATCCACACCAAACAAGAATGACAAACACATTTTGGGAGAATATCCGCACCGTAACACAACATAAACACAACAGAACAAATACCCAGAATCCTTTGCAGTACTAACTCTTCCAGGACCCTACAAAATACACCCCCGCTACCACCAAACACCCCCCCCCCCACCCCCCACCCCCACCTTGTAGTGTTCCGGTAGAGTTAGTGCTGCAAAGGGTTCTGGGTATTTGTTCTGTTGTTTTTATGTTGTGTTACGGTGCGGATGTTCTCCCGAAATTCTTGTTTGGTGTGGATTCACAGTGTGGCGTATATTTCTAACAGTGTTAATGTTTTTTATTTGGCTACCCTCAGTGTAACCTGTATCGCTGTTGATGAAGTATGCGTTGCATTCAATTGTGTGTGCGTGCAGAAGCCGCACATGTTATGTGACTGGGCCAGCACTCGTTGGACTGGCTGAAAAGCAGACCTGACGATTTTTGGGAGGGGCGCTGAAGTTTAGAAGACTCAAGGGCCAAGTGAAATTACACGGCGGGCCAAATTTGGCCCGCGGGCCAGAGTTTGACACCCATGATGTAAATGAAATATATCAGTCAGCATCCTAATGACAACAGACATTGTACAGTAAGGGATGTTTTGTTATGTTTGTTGGCTCTCAAAAAGTCTGCAATGAGTAATAATCAGTGGTGAAGAAAAAAGAAGCAAACTTTGTGATGCGTTTTTTTTTTATTAATGTGCCGTGTATGCTTGAAATGATCAAAAATACGTAAATATTAAATGTTATTATAGATGTACCTGTGGAGGGTGGCGTGGCCTGCAGACCTGCAGCGAAACGGGGTGTGCCAGGACCGGCTTCGAGATCAGTGACAGGTGCGCAGATGGCCTACCTGGGCCTGATTATCTAATCACCTGTCGCTCTGTTAAAAGGCAGCAGCCGGGGAGGAGAGAGGTGTTGGAGTTGGAGAAAGAGCGAAAGCGAGAGAGAGAGAGAGACAGACAGACACAAAACAATTTCTGAAAAGCAAGACAATTTATTGCAAAATAGAATTATATTGTAAACCTGATCCAGGCTCTCATGTCAGTGCTTGGTGGTCCGAGGAACCCGGAAGGGAGAAACCTCCACAATTTGGCGCCCAATGTGGGGACCACCAAGCACTGACATAAGAGCCGGGATCAGGTTCACAATATAGTTTTATTTTGCAATAAATTGTCCTGCTTTTCAGCAATTGTTTTGTGTCTGTCTCTCTCTCGCTCTCGCTCCAACTCCAACACCTGTCCTCCCCAACTGCTGCCTTTTAACAGAGCGACAGGTGATTAGGTAATCAGGCCCAGGTGGGCCATTTACGCACCTGTCGCTGATCTCGAAGCCGGTCCTGGCACACCCCGTTTCGCTGCAGGTCCGCAGGCCACGCCCCCCTCCACAGTACCCATTACTACTTAACATATATACCTCATACTTACATCACGTATATAAATCCTCAATGGAGATGTTTGGGTGTTTTTTTAAGGGCTTTGTAGGCGGAATTGCGCAGCTCCCATAGGCTTCATTGTAAGCGGACTTTTGATCGCATTTATTTAATATTTATAATGCAAAAAAAAATAACATCCGCGCCATAATGATTGTGAACGATAGGAAAAATTCCAAAAAAAGTGCAGTTCCCCTTTTAGGGCCTTATAGGCAGAATTGAACGGTTCCCATGGGCTCTATTGTAAGTGGACATTTAAACACGTTTATTTACTATTTAGAATGCAAAAAAAAATGTGCAGTCCCCCTTTAAAGCAATTCAGAGTGTGTAGAGAGTTTCTACCTGAAGGGGAAGAGGCTCGTCATTGTGACAACAGGGTTTCTCAAACACCACGGCGGCCAGAAACCTTCCTGACAGAGGGTTAGTTCTCACATAGTCCTCAAAGTGCTTCTCTGTCTCGAAGCCGTGCACTGGAAAAGAAACACACGACACGACATTAAATGTGGTACCTTTACATAAACACACAATATGTCTATTAGGTATATTTAGTCACATTTGTGCTTTTTCTAAAAAGTGCATTTCTCAACCGTTACATTCATTCCACTTATCATGCACACATGCAGGTATTCTGTGTGTGGCCAGGCTTTACACGCAAGACTTGGGTTAAATCCGGGTCAGCCGTATTGAGTAAACACACATTGGGCACGCTGGGGGAAAAACGTCAATGACAAACAGCTGCATCAGTTCAAACGTGCCCTGTACTCTTTAGCTTAAAGAGGAGAGGAAAAAGCCTTTTGCTATGTTTACCGGTGGCGAGTTTAAACATATCTGTAAAATCCCCTTTTTAACCAAGAATACTGATTTTATACCTAATATCTTATACATTACAATATATTTTTTTAAACTCTTACTATATGTTGTGGACTTGGAGAAGGCATTCGACCGTGTACCCCGGGAAGTCCTGTGGGGAGTGCTCAGAGAGTATGGGGTATCGGATTGTCTTATTGTGGCAGTTCGCTCCCTATATAATCAGTGCCAGAGCTTGGTCCGCATTGCCGGCAGTAAGTCGGACACGTTTCCAGTGAGGGTTGGACTCCGCCAAGGCTGCCCTTTGTCACCGATTCTGTTCATAACCTTTATGGACAGAATTTCTAGGCGCAGTCAGGGCGTTGAGGGGATCTGGTTTGGTGGCTGCAGGATTAGGTCTCTGCTATTTGCAGATGATGTGGTCCTGATGGCTTCTTCTGGCCAAGATCTTCAGCTCTCGCTGGATCGGTTCGCAGCCGAGTGTGAAGCGACTGGGATGGGAATCAGCACCTCCAAGTCCGAGTCCATGGTTCTCTCCCGGAAAAGGGCGGAGTGCCATCTCCGGGTTGGGGAGGAGATCTTGCCCCAAGTGGAGGAGTTCAAGTACCTCGGAGTCTTGTTCACGAGTGGGGGAAGAGTGGATCGTGAGATCGACAGGCGGATCGGTGCGGCATCTTCAGTAATGCGGACGCTGTATCGATCCGTTGTGGTGAAGAAGGAGCTGAGCCGGAAGGCAAAGCTCTCGATTTACCGGTCGATCTACGTTCCCATCCTCACCTATGGTCATGAGCTTTGGGTCATGACCGAAAGGACAAGATCACGGGTACAAGCGGCCGAAATGAGTTTCCTCCGCCGGGTGGCAGGGCTCTCCCTTAGAGATAGGGTGAGAAGCTCTGTCATTCGGGGGGAGCTCAAAGTAAAGCCGCTGCTCCTCCACATCGAGAGGAGCCAGATGAGGTGGTTCGGGCATCTGGTCAGAATGCCACCCGAACGCCTCCCTAGGAAGGTGTTTCGGGCACGTCCGACCGGTAGGAGGCCACGGGGAAGACCCAGGACACGCTGGGAAGACTATCTCTCCCGGCTGGCCTGGGAACGCCTCGGGATCCCCCGGGAGGAGCTGGACGAAGTGGCTGGGGAGAGGGAAGTCTGGGCTTCCCTGCTTAAGCTGCTGCCCCCGCGACCCGACCTCGGATAAGCGGAAGAAGATGGATGGATGGATGGATACTATATGTCTAAAATACATTGTATGGATACCATTATATGAAAAATATCTAAAAAGAAAAGTTTCATCTAAAAAAATTAATGTTAATAATTGCATTCATTATTAAACATGTATTACTTTGAAATATTATACATTATTGTAAAGTACTTTATTAAAATAATATTTTATAAAATATATAAATATTAGTATCATATCATATATACAATAATATTAATAATATAGTATTATTACAGTATAACAATAATATTATTGTTATAATAATAATGTATTATTATGCTATTATTACTACTATTAGGTCAATTTATTCAATAATACAATTAATGAAAATATAAAAACTGGCAAGAAATACGTCAATAATGAATAAAGCAAAATATCTTCTAAACCAAAAATCACTCCATAATCTCTACTGCTCGCCAGTGTTACCATATCTGAGTTATTGTGTAGAAGTATGGGAAATTAACTACAAAAGTACACTTATTCACTTAGCACATTACAAAAAGAAAGATTAGTTAAAATAATACATAATGAGCGATACGTACAGTAATTACAAATTAATTGTCCACAGTGGACATACTACACACACAAAACACAATGTTTTCTGTGATTGTTGGTACAGAGCTAATAAAGATTTTGGCAAAATGAGCGTAATTAGATATGTATTTTTTTTACGTTTATTGCGCCGTCAGGTGCGTGTTAAGAGTGCCTGGTGGTCACGAAACCACTGCAGGAATGTAGCAGCAGAGTGCGTCAAATACATAAATTATACTTTCACAAAATAAAAGCCGGTTTTATTGTAAGTTTATAAGCTGGAGTATGTTTAGAACGACATATGGACATATTATTTTGGGTTTTTTCGACATCTGGGCAGAGCCTCACACAACCTTGGTAGTAATCATGGCGCCTGTTTAGTTCGGTGTTTTTCAACCACTGTGCCGCGGCACACTAGTGTGTCGTGAGAGATCAACTGATGTGCCGTGGGGAATTTTGTAATGTCACCTAATTGTTTTCTACTGTATTCTATTTTTTGTAAACCGATAATTATGATCTACAAATAATATGCCGTTGTTGAGTGTCATGCTCAACTGATTAACCATGTAATACTCTTCCACATCAGTAGGTAGCAGCAGGTAGATAATTGCTTTGTGGGCCTAATTTGAGAAAAGAGAATTAATTTTAAATGTATTACCAACCCCGTTTCCATATGAGTTGGGAAATTGTGTTAGATGTAAATATAAACGGAATACAATGATTTGCAAATCCTTTTCAACCCATATTCAGTTGAATATGCTACAAAGACAACATATTTGATGTTCAAACTGATAAACTTTTTTTTTTTTGCAAATAATCATTAACTTTAGAATTTGATGCCAGCAACACGTGACAAAGAAGTTGGGAAAGGTGGCAATAAATAAAAAGTACATTCCATGAAATGCTCAGTCATTCACAAACAAGGATGGGGCGAGGGTCACCACTTTGTCAACAAATGCGTGAGCAAATTGTTGAATAGTTTAAGAAAAATCGTTCTCAACCAGCTATTGCAAGGAATTTAGGGATTTCACCATCTACGGTCCGTAATATCATCAAAGGGTTCAGAGAATCTGGAGAAATCACTGCACGTAAGCAGCTAAGCCCGTGACCTTCGATCCCTCAGGCTGTACTGCATCAACAAGCGACATCAGTGTGTAAACGATATCACCACATGGGCTCAGGAACACTTCAGAAACCCACTGTCAGTAACTACAGTTGGTCGCTACACCTGTAAGTGCAAGTTAAAACTCTCCTATGCAAGGCGAAAACCGTTGATCAACAACACCCAGAAACGCCGTCAGCTTCGCTGGGCCTGAGCTCATCTAAGATGGACGGATACAAAGTGGAAAAGTGTTCTGTGGTCTGACGAGTCCACATTTCAAATTGTTTTTGGAAACTGTGGACGTCGTGTCCTCCGGACCAAAGAGGAAAAGAACCATCCGGATTGTTATAGGTGCAAAGTTGAAAAGCCAGCATCTGTGATGGTATGGGGGTGTATTAGTGCCCAAGACATGGGTAACTTACACAGCTGTGAAGGCGCCATTAATGCTGAAAGGTACATACAGGTTTTGGAGCAACATATGTTGCCATCCAAGCAACTTTACCATGGACGCCCCTGCTTATTTCAGCAAGACAATGCCAAGCAACATGTTACATCAACGTGGCTTCATAGTAAAAGAGTGCGGGTACTAGACTGGCCTGCCTGTAGTCCAGACCTGTCTCCCATTGAAAATGTGTGGCGCATTATGAAGCCTAAAATACCACAACGGAGACCCCCGGACTGTTGAACAACTAAAGCTGTACATCAAGCAAGAATGGGAAAGAATTCCACCTGAGAAGATTAAAAAACGTGTCTCCTCAGTTCCCAAACGTTTACTGAGTGTTGTTAAAAGGAAAGGCCATGTAACACAGTGGTGAACATGCCCTTTCCCAACTACTTTGGCACGTGTTGCAGCCATGAAATTTTAAGTTAATTATTATTTGCACAAAAAAAAAATAAGGTTTATGAGTTTGAACATCAAATATCTTGTCTTTGTAGTGCATTCAACTGAATATGGGTTGAAAAGGATTTGCAAATCATTGTATTCCGTTTATATTTACATCTAACACAATTTCCCAACTCATATGGAAACGGGGTTTGTAATTTACAGACTCAGATAAAATATTACTTTCCTTTTAAAAACCTGTTTACTTTCAATGCCGGTGAGAATTTGAGGCAGGTTATCCAGAGCGATACAGATCCATAAATAAATAATTAAAGATATATAAATAAATAAATTACAATCAGGCTCAAAATATTAAATACACTGGGCTTTGTTTTTAATGAATACTTGGGCCTATTACGCTAGTGTATTTTAATGTTGGTCATTATGGTGGTACTTTGAGAGCTAAGTTCTTTCTGAGGTGGGACTTGGAGAAAAAAGTTTGAGAACCACTACATTAGTCAACTATTGTTTAAAAATGTTGGAGCCAAGACACACA
Source organism: Nerophis lumbriciformis (assembly GCF_033978685.3). Lineage (NCBI taxonomy): Eukaryota > Metazoa > Chordata > Actinopteri > Syngnathiformes > Syngnathidae > Nerophis > Nerophis lumbriciformis. Next base: position 14,132,137 of record NC_084569.2, read on the forward strand.
ACAAGGTCTCTCAGCAGTTTAGAACAAGCCGGGGCATGTACTGGGGCATGTACTTTAAACTAAATCAGATTTAAGATTATGCAACGTAGCAAATCGCATTTCACAATATACCCAGGAAAAAAAACAAAAAATAAAGACGTTACAAAACCATGACTTTTAGTTCTTTTTTTTTCTTTTTTTTCATTTTGTTATGTCAAGTACACAGTGACATTTTAAATAGCACCATTTTTTCTTTCCAAGCACTACCCTGATATTACGCGGAACACCGTGGTGCCACTTCAGTTCTCTGCCGTGTGAGCACAGCGTGCTAACCCACAGTCTTATAATTACTTGCCCCCGTGAACGGTGGTGGGGCCGGATTAATTATTCATTACTAAGATCTCGTGGTGTGTGCAGGATGACATCTGCACACTGCAGCTAATTGTCTGTCAATGTGAGAGTCAGACTGTGCTGAGGAACACAGAGCTGCTAAGAAAGGACGCAGCACAGCAACACATTAGAGCGTCCTGCCTTTTCCTGAATAAACTCTCGGGTGAGTCGAGAGCAGGGCGTGGTGCGTTTATATTATCCAGAGGAACCAGTATTCCCACCTCAGCCGTGAGTAGGAATGGTGTCAGGGCAGCGGCTTCCCCTCCCACGATGAACTAAATTGGGCATGTAAGCCAATTTCAGCTCATGCTGAGTAAACACAAGAATGAGGTTGATATTATGACATTTTATTGCCAACATCTCGTTAAGCAGGAGACGGAAGCCCATAAAAGTGTACTCCTTACATACTTTTATTACATTCTTCATGTCTACAAAAATCACGCCATTAACCTCAACTAGAGATGTCCGATAATATTGGACTGCCGATATTATCGGCCGATAAATGCTTTAAAATGTAATATCGGAAATTATCGGTATTGGTTTCAAAAAGTAAAATGTATGACTTTTTAAAACGCCGCTGTGTACACGGACGTAGGGAGAAGTACAGAGCGACAATAAACCTTAAAGGCACTGCCTTTGCGTGCCGGCCCAATCACATAATATCTACAGCTTTTCACACACACAAGTGAATGAATCGCATACTTGGTCAACAGTCATACAGGTCACACTGAGGGTGGCCGTATAAACAACTTTAACACTGTTAAAAATATGCGCCACACTGTGAACGCACACCAAACAAGAATGACAAAACACACTTCGGGAGAACATCCGCACCGTAACACAACATAAACACAACAGAACAAATACCCAGAACCCCTTGCAGCACTAACTCTTCCGGGACGCTACAGCGTCCCCAGCGAGGCATCACAACAAAATTAGGCATAATAATGTGTTAATTCCACGACTGTATATATCGGTATCGGTTGATATCAGAATCGGTAATTAAGAGTTGGACAATATCGGAATATCGGATATCGGCAAAAAAGCCATTATCGGACATCTCTAACCTCAACAGTATGTATTTAGCCAAATCAACACTATAATTAATAACTGGTGTGAGGTGGTCGGTTCACAATGTGAAACTGCGAAAACCGCACTACATTGAACACATCAGTCGGAACCAGACATGCTAATAAACAACAACGGAAGACAATGAAGGTCTCATGTAATTACTTCTCAACATGTGCGGCACAGTTACGAAACACATTTTATCCGAGAAAAGACTGAGGGCAACGCTGCAGCAAAGTGGAGACTGAGAAGTACATTAGTGCAGCATCCAGGAGCTGTTTGTTGCAGTGAGAAGACATAGTTTATTCAAGAGGACACTGAGGGCACAAGTCATAATCAGTGTTAGTAATAACAGCGTTCTTTTTTCCCGTAACAAGTATTTTAATTAATTATTGTTCCCATCGTTGCCGCTACTGAGGATGTGAAGTGGAGCGTTACTGAAGTTTGGTTGAATGAAGCGCATGGTGTCAGGTTTCTGCAGACATTAGGTATTAGAGCAGGGGCGGTGATGATGGCGCCGTTGTAAATGCGCTGATGATAATTGGCTGGGTGGGCGGATCATGCTCTGCTCTCGCTCTCTCACTGCACGCTCTGACTGACATATAACTAGACCCGTGATAATTGCGACGGGTCAGAGCCGGGGAAATTCAATGGTAGCGTTCTCATACTGTAAGTACCGGCACCAATTTTCGCTCATTGAAATTAAAAGGCACGAATGTTTATGGAACAGTTACGCTATGTCCAGGGAAAAAGTGTTTCTCCACATCTAATCGCACCTCACATCATCACATGCCAACATGACACTTGCTGCTGCTGCTACCCCAAGCCCAAATGCAGACACTTTTTTAAAACAGAATCACATTTTGGAATTTGGATTAATCGTGATTAATCACAGGTGATTACTCCCTTGCATTATTAAAATTAGCTTTAGAAAAGACCCTAATATTTGTACACAAATTAAATTTTATTATTAGAATGCCATTCAGGAACGTCTTACTTGAAAGCATTTCATTTATTTGCCCAAAACTTGGTAAATTGTTATGGTTAATACTAGAGATGTCCGATAATGGCTATTTTGCCGATATCCGATATTCCGATATTGTCCAACTCTTAATTACCGATTCCGATATCAACCGATACCGATATATGCAGTCATGGAATTAACACATGATTATGCCTAACTTTGTTGTGATGCCCCGCTGGATGCCTTAAACAATGTAACAAGGTTTTCCAAAATAAATCAACTCAAGTTATGGAAAAAAATGCCAACATGGCACTGACATATTTATTATTGAAGTCGCAAAGTGCATTACTTTTTTACATGCCTCAAAACAGCAGCTTGGAATTTGGGACATGCTCTCCCTGAGAGAGCATGAGGAGGTTGAGGTGGGCGGGCTTGGGGGGGGGGGGGGTTGGGTAAGGGGTAGCGGGGGGTGTAAATTGTAGCGTCCCGGAAGAGTTAGTGCTGCAAGGGGTTCTGGGTATTTGTTCTGTTGTGTTACGGTGCGGATGTTCTCCCGAAATGTGTTTGTCATTCTTGTTTGGTGTGGGTTCACAGTGTGGCGCATATTTGTAACAGTGTTAAAGTTGTTCATACGGCCACCCTCAGTGTGACCTGCATGGCTGTTGACCAAGTATGCATTGCATTCAATTGTGTGTGTGAAAAGCCGTAGATATTATGTGATTGGGACGACACGCAAAGGCAGTGCCTTTAAGGTTTATTGGCGCTCTGTACTTCTCCCTACGTCCGTGTACACAGCGGCGTTTTAAAAAGTCATACATTTTACTTTTTGAAACCGATACCGATCATTTTGAAACCGATACCAATAATTTCCGATATTACAATTTAAAGCATTTATCGGCCGATAATATCGGCAGTCCGATATTATCGGACATCTCTAGTTCATACTCCTGCCGCCTCACGGGCATTCCCCCTCGGCTGCGGTCGCGCCTCCGCACGGCTGCGAAGAATCAGCAATCAACACACCTGCCCGTGATGAGCGACTTGCCTTTATAAGCCTGCACATCTTGAGATCCAGTGCCAGAACCTAGCTACTCGTACACGTACTGTAAGTCCATTACATCTCTAGCCTTCTCGCACGTGCATATCCTCTCTCTGTGTTCCCTTCTCGTCGTGTTCATTGTGTCCCGTGTTGTTTCGTTCTCCAGCTTCCCGTCGCCCTTCCTCGTTGTCGAGATGTGTGTCTCGTCTTCCTGGTTCCCCTCTGGACTTCGACCTCACGCCTGCCCACTGTCCACGACGCCTCGCTCCAGCTCTTGACCTTCCGACTGTCTTTGGACTTCCGCCTCGATTTCAACACGCACCTTCAACACCAGCCGGTAACCACTCACATATAATTGCCACACATAGTCACACTTCATCTATTTGGATTACGCAGACCCCTCACTTACATTTCAAGCTGTTAATAAATACGCTGACAGCTCTTCACTGTCTCACTGCCGTCTCCTTCTCCCGCTGTACCGTCACATAAATATTTTATCTAAAGTTCTTTCAGGCTTCCGAAATCGCTCTACTTAAAGGCCAAATTTTCCTTTGTGTCTTTCTACTGTACTGTATTGGGTTTTGTACTTACTAATGTTGTTACTTTATGGAATATTTATTCATTATCCATTTTTTTTATTTCAATGCATATCATATGGCACACTGCAATCTATTGAGTTCAGATGAATACCAAATGATCTAAAACACTGTATATCGTGTTTTTATTCTTCAGTCAGTCAATATGAACATCTTTGACGTCGTTAAATATGTTATCGAACATAGCGTATAAAATAATTAAAAATAGAAATTAAAAATAACGTCACTAGCTGCGTTTCCATTGCAGTTTTTCACAAAATAAAAGCTACATTTCAAAAATGTAGATAATGTCATGTTTTTGTGTTTTCTGTTAGTTTTGGACTCTTTTAGTTCCTGTTTGTGCACCTCCCTGAGTTTGTTTTGGTTGCCATAGTTGCTAATTATGTTCACCTGTCTCTGATTAGTGTTCGGCCGCTCACCTGCTACCTGAGCACTAATCAGAGGCATTATTTAAGCCTGCCATTGCCGGTCAGTCGGCGTGGCGTCATTGTTTCATGCAATGCCATCATTTATGCTGTTTGTTTGCTTCATGCTTTGTCCACGTGAGTTTTATTTGCTTAATGCAACCCTGCTACTTAAGTTGTGTGTTTCATGCCAAAGTTATGTGCTTATTTCTTGTCCATAGTCCATGCTAATAGTAGCATTAGCTTCGAGTGTGACTTGTTTTCTGTTTTTTCGTACTACTTTGATATTTTGTGGAATAAATAATGTTCCAACCTGCACGCCATGTCCGGAGTCGTCCGTCTGCATTTTGGGAGAACAAACCCAGCCTTGACAGATAAAGTACATTTGCGACTTGCACTAAAGGGTGTATTGTGTCATGACCCGTAATTCTCGTAAAATCTCATCTCGCGAGACTCCACTTTGAGGAATATATTGCAGCGACTGCTCCGTGACGTCAATAGAAGACACATTAAGAGTGTTACTAAAACTGCCTTCTTTCATCTCCGTAATATCGCTAAAATCTGTCCATGCATTCATTACGTCTCGATTACTGTAACGTATTATTTTCGTGTCTCCCTATGTCTAGCATTAAAAGATTACAGTTGGTACAAAATACGGTTGCTAGACTTTTGGCAAGAACAAGAAAGTTTGATCATACTACGCCTATACTGGCTCACCTGCACTGGTTCCTGTGCACTTTAAGGTTTTACTACTTACGTATAAAATACTAAGCGGTCTAGCTCCATTCTATCTTGCTGATTGTATTGTACCATATGTCCCAGCCAGAAATCTGCGTTCAAAGAACTCCGGCTTATTAGGGATTCCCGGAGCCCAAAAAAAGTCTGCAGGCTTTAGAGCGTTTTCTATTCGGGCTCCAGTACTATGGAATGCCCTCCCGGTAAAAGTTAGAGATGCTACCTCAGTAGAAGCATTTAAGTCCCATCTTAAAACTCATTTGTATACTCTAGTCTTAAAACAGAGCTCTTTTTAGAGAGGTTATCAGGTAACCACGGATCAGCCTCTACGGATGAGGTGCTAGCGGTTTGAAGTCGGGACCCAGGATGGACAACTCCTCCATGCATCAGTTGGTGACATCTCTACGCTGCTGACTTGTCTCCATTCAAGATGATCCACTGCTGACTTCCCAATAGACTGGACTTCCACATGAAGTCGGGACCCGGGGTGGACCACTCCTTATGCATCAGTCAGTGACGTCTCTGCGCCCTGACGTGTCTCCATGCAAAAGGTCCCCTGCTGGCCCCACTATGGACTGGACTCTCACATTATTAACTGTATCCACTCGGCATTCATTGTCACCCAGGTGGGGGTCCCCACATCTGCGGTCCCTTCCGAGGTTTCTCGTTGTTCCCATTGGGTTGAGTTTTTCCATGCCCTAATGTGGGATCTGAGCCGAGGATGTCATTGTGGCTTGTGCAGCCCTTTGAGACATTTGTGATAAAGGGCTATGTAAGTCAACTTTGATTGATTGGTTAATTGATTGATTGATTGATTGATTGATTGATTGATTGATTGATTGATTGATTGATTGAAGGCAGCGGGTGATCGCTCAAGGGCAACTTCCTTACGGCCCCGTTAACATTGTTCGGGCAATCGGTCTCTCCGAGCGTGCTGGTCGGCCTCTATTTCAGGGAAGGCCCCCATGAGACAGCCCGGTGCGGTGGTGCTGCCACGCTCGACCCTGGCCGACCAATCGGAAGCGAGACCAAAACGACCCGTCTGCCCTGGTTGTCCTGCATGGGCGCCCCATCGGTTCGGTGTTTAGATGCCCTCTAAATGCGGAAAAAAGTGTTTCCATCATGCTTTTGTGAAAAACTTCAATATCGCAACGTCTCAATAACCACCTCATTGCGATATTTGAGAGGTTTTTCGAAATATGGTGTTTCCATTACCAGTTTTTTATTGCGATATTTAGGTTTTGCATTTCTAAGTCTCCAAGTCCGAGTCCATGGAGGAGTGGATCGGGAGATCGACAGGCGGATCGGTGCGGCGTCTTCAGTAATGCGGACGCTGTATCGATCCGCTGTGGTGAAGAAGGAGCTGAGCCGGAAGGCAAAGCTCTCAATATACCGGTCGATCTACGTTCCCATCCTCACCTATGATCATGAGCTTTGGGTTATGACCAAAAGGACAAGATCACGGGTACAAGCGGCCGAAATGAGTTTCCTCCGCCGGGTGGCGGGGCTCTCCCTTAGAGATAGGGTGAGAAGCTCTGCCATCCGGGAGGAGCTCAAAGTAAAGCCGCTGCTCCTCCACATCGAGAGGAGCCAGATGAGGTGGTTCCGAACGCCTCCCTAGGGAGGTGTTTAGGGCACGTCTGACCGGTAGGAGGCCCCGGGGAAGACCCAGAACACGTTGGGAAGACTATGTCTACCAGCTGACCTGGGAACACCTCAGGATCCCTCGGGAGGAGCTGGTTGAAATGGCTGGGGAGAGAAGTCTGGGCTACTCTACTTAAGACTGCTGCCCCCACGACCCGACCTTGGATAAACGGAAGAATATGGATGGATGGATGGCATTTCTAAGGGTAATGGAAACGCAGCTACAGTTACCTAGTTGTGTAACTAATTACTCTTACAATGAGGTAACTGAGTTACTAACTCCCTTACTTTTTAAGAGAAGTAATTTGTAACTGTAACTGTACTTTTATAAGGTAAGATAACCAACAATGGTCACAATAGTTGTGTATAAAGGACTCCAAATGTTTGATGCTAGTGTGCAAACACCAAGAACACACCTTTACCCCACAACCTACTACACACCTGAAGATAAGACCAGGTTGCGTCCCACGTCCTCCGCCACCTGCCGCACCACGCTGGAGTTGGCCGGAACGTACGCCAACTGCAAATGTGTCCAGAAGCTTTTGGGCAGCATGTCCACCGAGTAGCTCTGGTAGACCGTGGCATTGGGGAAGTCCTTAAAAGGCACCTTCTGACGCAGCACGATGAGGATGCCGGAGAACAGCAGGGGTAAAATGATCTCCACCAGCGTTACCAGGAGTTGACGTTTCTGGGGGGAAAAACATAGGGGTCACGGGTTGTATGGTCATGGGTTTGACATGTTGAGAGGAAACAAAATGTGGCTTTCGAGGTCAATGGGAAAATAGGAAGTAACAGACTCTAAAGCTTTACATATTGAGTGAACTATATTAACTGTAAATTACACCAGTGGCATCCTTTGAGTTATGGTCAAATTGCTATGGAAGACATAATCGCATACATGTAATACAGATATCATCAAAGTTTTATAATCATTTGACAAAAATAGTCAATGATTAATGGGCAATTTTTCGCCTGCAACGTTTTGCATGATGGTCATGCATTTCAGCCAATCTTGATTGAATTTGACATACTGCAAAGTCTAACAAGTCATATTGCGTGTGTGTTAAACAAACTTGGCCGATAAAGTTGATACATGTGCTTGTCAGTACCCTACAGGTATGTTCCAAATTCGGTGGTGATTTGGTTAAACGTTGTAAAGTTAAGACGGGTGTTTTATAGAGCTGTGTGAGAAATTTCAAGTCAATCCGAGATATGGGATCAAACCTTTTGGTATGATAACAGCGCCACCGTTTGGTGTATTTGCCAGAAAAATAATCGCACAGGCAACACAGTAGGAGTGCACGTTTTGCCAAATGTTCTACTTTTTAGTTGGAGCGGTTAAGAAGTAAAAAATAATTGCTTGGATTAATTTTTTCACACAACTTTCTCTGCGAAGTTGGCATAAGTTGTTTGGGCCTGACTTTGCATATAGGAACTACAAACCCTATTTCCATATGAGTTGGGAAATTGTGTTAGATGTAAATATAAACGGAATACAATGATTTGCAAATCATTTTCAACCCATGTTCAGTTGAATATGCTACAAAGACAACATATTTGATGTTCAAACTGATAAGCATTTTTTTTTTGTGCAAATAATCATTAACTTTAGAATTTGATGCCAGCAACACGTGACAAAGAAGTTGGGAAAGGTGGCAATAAATACTGATAAAGTTGAGGAATGCTCATCAAACAGTTATTTGGAACATCCCACATGTGAACAGGCAAATTGGGAACAGGTGGGTGCCATGATTGGGTATAAAAGTAGATTCCATGAAATGCTCAGTCATTCACAAACAAGGATGGGGCGAGGGTCACCACTTTGTCAACAAATGCGTGAGCAAATTGTTGAACAGTTTAAGAAAAACCTTTCTCAACCAGCTATTGCAAGGAATTTAGGGATTTCACCATCTACGGTCCGTAATATCATCAAAGGGTTCAGAGAATCTGGAGAAATCACTGCACGTAAGCAGCTAAGCCCGTGACCTTCAATCCCTCAGGCTGTACTGCATCAACAAGCGACATCAGTGTGTAAAGGATATTACCACATGGGCTCAGGAACACTTCAGAAACCCACTGTCAGTAACTACAGTTGGTCGCTACATCTGTAAGTGCAAGTTAAAACTCTCCTATGCAAGGCGAAAACCGTTTATCAACAACACCCAGAAACGCAGTCGGCTTCGCTGGGCCTGAACTCATCTAAGATGGACTGATACAAAGTGGGAAAGTGTTCTGTGGTCTGACGAGTCCACATTTCAAATTGTTTTTGGAACCTGTGGACGTCGTTCGTGTCCTCCGGACCAAAGAGGAAAAGAACCATCCGGATTGTTATAGGCGCAAAGTTGAAAAGCCAGCATCTGTGATGGTATGGGGGTGTATTAGTGCCCAAGACATGGGTAACTTACACATCTGTGAAAGCGCCATTAATGCTGAAAGGTACATATGTTGCCATCCAAGCAACATTACCATGGACGCCCCTGCTTATTTCAGCAAGACAATGCCAAGCCACGTGTTACATTAACGTGGCTTCATAGTAAAAGAGTGCGGGTACTAGACTGGCCTGCCTGTAGTCCAGACCTGTCTCCCATTGAAAATGTGTGGCGCATTATGAAGCCTAAAATACCACAATGGAGACCCCCGGACTGTTGAACAACTTAAGCTGTACATCAAGCAAGAATGGGAAAGAATTCCACCTGAGAAGCTTAACAAATGTGTCTCCTCAGTTCCCAAACTTTTACTGAGTGTTGTTAAAAGGAAAGGCCATGTAACACAGTGGTGAACATGCCCTTTCCCAACTACTTTGGCACGTGTTGCAGCCATGAAATTCTAAGTTAATTATTATTTGCAAAAAATAAATAAAGTTTATGAGTTTGAACATCAAATATCTTGTCTTTGTAGTGCATTCAATTGAATATGGGTTGAAAAGGATTTGCAAATCATTGTATTCCGTTTGTATTTACATCTAACACAATTTCCCAACTCATATGGAAACGGGGTTTGTACTTGTTCTTGATGGAGGTAAGAAAATGCAGATTAGAATTTCAAATAGTGCTGTCAAATGATATATTTTTAAATATATTAATCGCACTTTTAATTTGAGATAAGTCACAGGTTGTGACCTGCTTGAAAAATGTAAATTAACTTAAAAAAAAGAGCCCAATATTTGTCCTCAACTGCAATGTTATTGTAAGGAAGTCACGGACAAACATGTTTTGAATGTTTTACAGGAGTGCACTACATTTATTTGCTTACAACATGCCAAAAGTTGTATCTAAAATCCCATAATATTGTATTTTGAAGATCAATTTTCAGTCGCAGTCTCCTCACTCATCTTTGCACTGACGTATGCATCGACCTGATCGCTGACCTGCGTTGCCTTTCAGATAACTATCCACGGTTAAGGTAAAAGAGCATTTATGGTCAAATTAAGTCTGTGATTAATCTGTGTATAGACATGAATAATACAATATTTTTTTGTTATTAATCACATGAGTAACGTGTTATTTTTGACAGCCCTAAACTAAAAGGTAATGCAGCCTGGAGACACTATTAGGAAGAATAGTTTAACTTCTCACTTAATAGCAAGTGATTTTCAGCTGACTAAAGATTAAAAAAAGTATAAAATATTTTAAAAAGTGTAATTTCAAACATTCCAAGCAATTATATGTGTTGCAAGCATTGGCTCTTGTTTTGAAATGATGCTGATTAAAAAAGAGGCAATTCAGTGTACACATAATTGGATTCTTGTGACCAGTGCTTAGAACACACACTGCATTTCTAATTTGGTAATTTGATCAAATTTCAAGTCATTGCTTTTTTTGTCTCGACAGCTAATCTAATAACTTTTTGGCCCCATATAAACTCGCTCACTTTAAACGCTGCCCCGATGCATTTTAATGTATCAGAAAAAAACACTTATGCATGCACTACATACCATAGAAAGACAGTTTACATACACTCATCAAGGAAATTAATTAGGGCTGCAACGATTAATCCATTGATTCGATAATAAAAAGCTTTGAGTTATATTCTGGATTCATGAGTGTAGCTAATAAAAATATATCAAATCCTGGACCGCATGGAGTGTCTGGAACTTTGAATCTGCCAACAGTTTCCGCAAGCCTGCTGCAATAATGCACATAAGAGAGCGGTGGTGTGTGGGTGTCGTGATCTGTGTGGCGGCAAACATCTTAAAGGCCTACTGAAATGCGATTTTCTTATTTAAACGGGGATAGCAGGTCCATTCTATGTGTCATACTTGATCATTTCGCGATATTGCCATATTTTTGCTGAAAGGATTTAGTAGAGAACATCGACGATAAAGTTCGTAACTTTTGGTCGCTGATAAAAAAGCCTTGCCTGTACCGGAAGTAACAGACGAGTAGCGTGACGTCACAGGTTGTGGAGCTCCTCACATCTGCACATTGTTTACAATCATGGCCACCAGCAGCGAGAGCGATTCGGACCGAGAAAGCGATGATTTCCCCATTAATTTGAGCGAGGATGAAAGATTTGTGGATGAGGAAAGTGAGAGTGAAGGACTAGAGGGCAGTGGGAGCGATTCAGATGGGGAAGATGCTGTGAGAGGCGGGTGGGACCTGATATTCAGCTGGGAATGATTAAAACAGTAAATAAACACAAGACATATATATATATACTCTCTTAGCCACAACACAACCAGGCTTATATTTAATATGCCACAAATGAATCCCGCATAACAAACACCTCCCCCCTCCCGTCCATATAACCCGCCAATAAAACTCAAACACCTGCACAACACACTCAATCCCACAGCCCAAAGTACCGTTCACCTCCCCAAAGTTCATACAGCACATATATTTCCCCAAAGTCCCCAAAGTTACGTACGTGACATGCACATAGCGGCACGCACGTACGGGCAAGCAATCAAATGTTTGGAAGCCGCAGCTGCATGCGTACTCACGGTACCCTGTCTGCGTATCCAACTAAAAGTCCTCCTGGTAAGGGTCTCTGTTGTCCCAGTTCTCCACAGGCCAATGGTAAAGCTTGACTGTCATCTTTCGGGAATGTAAACAATGAAACACCGGCTGTGTTTGTGTTGCTGAAGTCGGCCGCAATACACCGCTTCCCACCTACAGATTTCTTCTTTGCTGTCTCCATTGTTCTTTCTAACAAATTGCAAAAGATTCACCAACACAGATGTCCAGAATACTGTGGAATTTTGCGATGAAAACAGACGACTTAATAGCTGGCCACCATGCTGTCCCAAAATGTCCTCCACAATCCGTGACGTCACGCGCTGACGTCATCATACCGAGACGTTTTCAGCAGGATATTTCGCGTGAAATTTAAAATTGCACTTCAGTAAGCTAACCCCGCCGTATTGGCATGTGTTGCAATGTTAAGATTTCATCATAGATATATAAACTATCAGACTGCGTGGTCGGTAGTAGTGGGTTTCAGTAGGCCTTTAAGAGTTGTTTTTGATTATTATTATTAATGCATGTCAGTACGTGGACTATGGCGGCGCAAATTACTGCGCGGATTGCTTTCCCACGATACAAAACAACTAGACTGGACTTGGCTTGAAGGTAAATACATCTTTTATTTTTACACTAACAAAAGAAACAAAAGGCGCACACAAGGCGGAAGTCCAAACTTGGCTAAGAGAACAAAACTAGCACTAGGGCAAAAACTATGGACGTGAAACAAATAAACACTTACTGTGACATGAGCAGAACAAAAACGTACGTGGCATGGCAAGAAGCATAAACGATGGAATAAGCAGGGCATCAAAATGACAGAGGTAAACAGAGTTAACCTTTCAAAATAAAACATGAAAACCAGACGAAAACCAGACAAGACTTCACCCAGGTGTGACAATGCACATATATATAAAAGTGCAGTTTTAATGTTGATGATGTGCATTTATTAAAAAAAAGATTAGTTTCTGTCAAGGAAAATTAGTTGTTTATTTCAAATATTTTCCCCAAAATACGCTTTGAGGCTATGAAGTGTGTTTTATCACATTACTCGATTATCCCACAAACTAATCGACGGATTACTAAAATAATTGATAGCTACAGAGCTACAATTATAGTACATTTTGGGCCCTTAATGATTTGTAAGAACTGTTTAATGATTTAAAATATTATTTGATAATTTGGAAAAACAAGAATTGGTTGCACAGGATTGAAGATATTTCGGATATACTGTAATTCAAACAGGATTAAAATTATACAAAGAAATTTGAATATATATAAAGTCACCTAAATCCTACAATAAATTGCGCTTTAGGTTCCAGAATGCCTTTTTACATCAAGAGACTGAGCTCTTAACTTCTCGTTATTGATCATCATTGACCACTGTATGTAGTTTCACAAAGGATTTGTTCCATGAAAGATGTTTTGAACATCAAATACTTAGTTTACAATATATATGCAACAATGTTTTCTTTGACTCAACCTTATTACAAGCTACAGAACAAGACAACCCAGAAATACCAGATCGGGTAACTGGTAAATCATGCAGAGTTGAAAGTCAAAACAAAGAAAGCAAATGTGATAATAAATGACTGGTGTTTTAAAATTATGGGATTAAACAGGCAAAGCGAATGTCTGTTGTGCAGCTAAAATCTGCATTGTTTTTCCTTCCCAGTCTCCGGGCAGCCACAAGGGAAAGCCGCGGAGATTTGATAAAGCTTGAATGGAGCGACAGCCTCACGAAAACACTCACACAAAGAGCAAGCACGCAGGTGCATATCGGAATATTTGCTGCATTGTGTAACCTTTACCTGATATTGGGAATTTATGCAAGTGCCATTTTGAAGTGGCAAGAAATGTGCCAATAGTCCGTGCTTGTGGGCGGCAGCCTGCACTGTGATTTATTAACTTGATATAGATATAGACATTTTAAAGGTGCAACATAAATAACAGGTGAGTCAATAGATTCCTTTATCTGCTTGTCTGTCTCAGCAATGCCACTTTGTTTTTTTCAAGATTATGGTATATGTGGTGTTCCTGGCAGAAATTGAAATGCATACAGTCGTGGTCAAAGGTTTACATACACTTGTAAAGAACATAATGTCATGGCTGTCTTGCGTTTCCAATCATTTCTACAACTCTTGTTTTTTTGTGATAGAGTGATTGAAGCACATGCTTGACATCACATGGACAAAGATAAGACCTTCTGGAGGAAAGTTCTGTGGTCAGATTAAACAAAAATTGAGCTGTTTGGTCACAATACCCAGCAATATGTTTGGAGGAGAAAAAGTGAGGCCTTCAATCCCAGGAACACCACACCCTACCGTCAAGCATGGTGGTGGTAGTATTATGCTCTGGGCCTGTTTTGCTGCCAATGGAACTGGTGCTTTACAGAGAGTAAATGGGACAATGAAAAAGGAGGATTACCTCCAAATTCTTCAGGACAACCTAAAATCATCAGCCCGGAGGTTGGGTCTTGGGCGCAGTTGGGTGTTCCAACAGGACAATGACCTCAAACTAGGGGTGTAACGGTACGTGTATTTATATTGAACCGTTTCGGTACGGGGATTCCGGTTCGGTTCGGAGGTGTACCGAACGAGTTTCCACACGGACATATTAAGTAGGGTAACGCACGTTGTGTAAACAATGCACACCGAGGCACAACACACGGCATGCTCGCACCTAACGGGCTACGATAGACTGACCATACGTCCTCTTTTCATCGGCCATGTCCTCTTTTGCGGAGCTGTCAGGGCGGAGTTTCTTAAATGCCTCAAATGCATTTTGAGTTAGGGTTGCGTGTATTTTCAATGTACGTTCAGGGTTAAGAAGGGGTTAAAAACAAAACAAATTGTGCGCGCAGCAGCATTCTTAAGGGAGGGGCAGAGACAGAGAGAGCGAGGGAGTTATGATAAACACGCATGCGTCGCCAGGCTCTGCTTTTTATCCACAGATTTATCAGATTTAATTTTTTATTATCTATAGCAGGGGTGTCAAAAGTGTGCCCCGGAGGCCATTTGCGGCCCACAGCTAATGTTTTAAAGGCCCACGGCACATTCTAAAAATACTATTAAAATAAACAAAAACATAACAAAAGTGAAATAAAAAAGCTTAAAGGTGAAATGTAATTTAGAAAAAGTTGCAATGTTGACTAATAAAACGAAGCTGTTTTTTTTCTTCTTTCAAACTGTCATTGCTCAAAACATAATATTGAATCAAAATCAATGTTATTATGAATTATTGACCTATTAAGGTTCCGATTACTTCACATCAAATATTCCACTAAGAAAAATATTTTTGGTGGAAGATTTTGCAAATTTGGTAAATAAATAACACCAAAATGTATATTTTGTTGTTTTCTTACTGTACCGAAAATGAACCGAACCGTGACCTCTAAACCGAGGTACGTACCGAACCGAAATTTTTGTGTACCGTTACACCCCTACCCCAAACACACGTCAAAAGTGGTCAAGGAATGGCTAAATCAGGCTAGAATTAAGGTTTTTGAATGGCCCTCCCAAAGTCCTGGCTTAAACGTGTGGACAATGCTGAAGAAACAAGTCCATGTCAGAAAACCAACAAATTTAGCTGAACTGCACCAATTTTGTCAAGACGAGTGGTCAAGAATTCAACCAGAAGCTTGCCAGAAGCTTGTGGATGGCTACCAAAAGCGCCTTTTTGCAGTGAAACTTGCCAAGGGACATGTAACCAAATATTAACATTGCTGTATGTATACTTTTGACCCAGCAGATTTGGTCACAATTTCAGTAGACCCATAATAAATTCATAAAAGAACCAAACTTCATGAATGTTTTTTGTGACCAACAAGTATGTGCTCCAATGACTCTATGACAAAAAAATAAGAGTTGTAGAAATTATTGGAAACTCAAGACAGCCATGACATTATGTTCTTTACAAGTGTATGTAAACTTTTTACCACGACTGCATATCAATGTTGTCGACTTCCACATCCAACCTCTTTGATTGCAGAAAAATGGCCACCCCTGTCATGTCGTTCTCCTCCTCTGTTCTTAGCAGCCCTAATATAAGGCCTGCATGTCATTTGGAGCCCAGTCACAATCACACCGGTTATGCGTTCGTTCTGCTCCAAATCATCATGCACATCATTTACCTTCCCTGTTTCTCTATTTTGTTGTTTAGCACCTTAAAGGGGAACATTATCACAATTTCAGAATGGTTAAAACCATTAAAAATCAGTTCCCAGTGGCTTATTATATTTTTTGAAGTTTTTTTCAAAATTTTACCCATCACGCAGTATCCCTAGAAAAAGCTTCAAAGTGCCTGATTTTAACCATCGTTATATACACCCGTCCATTTTGCTGTGACGTCACATAGTGAAGCCAACACAAACAAACATGGCGGAAAGAACTGCAAGCTATAGCGACATTAGCTCGGATTCAGACTCGGATTTCAGCGGCTTAAGCGATTCAACAGATTACGAATGTATTGAAACGGATGGTTGTAGTGTGGAGGCAGGTAGCGAAAACGAAATTGAAGAAGAAACTGAAGCTATTGAGCCATATCGGTTTGAACCGTATGCAAGCGAAACCGACGAAAACGACACGACAGCCAGCGACACGGGAGAAAGCGAGGACGAATTTGGCGATCGCCTTCTAACCAACGATTGGTATGTGTTTGTTTGGCATTAAAGGAAACTAACAACTATGAACTAGGTTTACAGCATATGAAATACATTTGGCAACAACATGCACTTTGAGAGTGCAGACAGCCCAATTTTCATCAATTAATATATTCTGTAGACATACCCTCATCCGCGCTCTTTTCCTGAAAGCTGATATGTCCAGTTTTGGAGTTGATGTCAGCAGGCCAGGGAAGCTAGGGTCGATATTCTTCTCTTGATCATCTTCGGTGGCATAAGGGACGGTAGAAGCGGTGTGAGCCAAGACATCCAGGGGGTTTAGCTCACTCGTCTGCGGGAACAAACTGCCGCCATTGTTTGCCGTGCTACCGAGGTCCTTTGTCCCTGAATTGCTCACACACTCCGGCAGATTCAATGGGGGTCTGGCGGCAGATTTCTTTGACTTTATCGTTGGAAATGCATCTGCTTTGAGTGTCGCAGGATATCCACACATTCTTGCCATCTCTGTCGTAGCATAGCTTTCGTCGGTAAAGTGTGCGGAACAAACGTCCAATTTCTTGCCACTTTCGCATCTTTGGGCCACTGGTGCAACTTGAATCCGTCCCTGTTCGTGTTGTTACACCCTCCGACAACACACCGACGAGGCATGATGTCTCCAAGGTACGGAAAACAGTCGAAAAAACGGAAAATAACAGAGCTGATTTGACTCTGTGTCTGAGAAAATGGCGGATTGCTTCCCGATGTGACGTCACAACGTGACGTCATCGCTCCGAGAGCGAATATTAGAAAGATGTTTAATTCGCCAAAATTCACCCATTTAGAGTTCGGAAATCGGTTAAAAAAATATATGGTCTTTTTTCTGCAACATCAAGGTATATATTGACGCTTACATAGGTCTGGTGATAATGTTCCCCTTTAATGACACAGGTCTAGAAAAAACCTATTATACACCAATATTTGCATATACTGCAGGTAGACTGGGTACAAGTAGAATAAACCAGTTCCTGGCTGACAAAACAATAACAATGGAATGCACTGTTGAAACAGCTACAGTACATGAGACAATTGCACAGTTGGAAAGAATGTCACCTTTCTCCAACTTACCTGGTGAAGATAATTCTTCCACACCAAGAGCCCAAACTGCCGCATGATAGCCATCTTGAAGCATGCACCGCTCTAGAAAAAAAAGAGCAATATTTGAGTTGCAAGTTCAATCGTACATGCATTACCCATTTTCTATACAACTACTCTTGAACGCATCATAACTATCCCCTCAATTCCCCCCAAAATGGATTAACTCGCTGGAATAAAAAAGACAATACAACATACATCCATAAACGTGGATGCATATGAAAAAGTTCAATATATTTATATGTACAGTAATCTATTTATTTATATATGCACCTTATTGCTTTTTTATCCTGCACTACCAGGAGCTAATGCAACGAAATGTCGTTCTTATCTGTACTGTAAAGTTCAAATTAGAATGACAATAAAAAGGAAATCTAAAGTCTTATTAAGGCAGGTGAGCTGGAGCTTATCTCAACTGACTTTTTGGGAAAAGAAAAAAAGTAGGTGCACTCTGGACTCGTCACCAGCCAATCACAGAGCACATTTAGACAAACAACACATTATTCACATTTACACATACAGACAACAGGCAAACACACACTTTGGATAACCAAAAAAGATGCTTGAAACATCATATAATATCCAAGTGTGGAACATATGTGTTTGCATGTGTCAAAATTGAAAGAACAAATACATTTACTGTTTTTTCCAGCCTTTCGAATGCCACATAAATGACGTGGTGGACCACATAGAATGATTTGGGGGGCCACATTAAAAAGATGTTGCCTACAGCGTAAAATTATGTGGCATTCAACACAGAATTGTGTGGGGTGCCACATTAAAATTATGGGACAGGCCACGATAAAATGAAGTGGCGGTCCACAATAAAATTATGTGGTGGACCACATTAGAATGATCTGGCCGGAGATAACTTGTACCCCACTTCTCAAAACCCAGACATTTATATAAAGAGGCTCTCTCTACAGGCAGAACTAGATGTCCTTCCGACAAAATGTTCTAATGAACAAATACTTCGTTCATGTTAATTTTCATATTCAATGTTAAAAAAAAAAAAAAAAGAATGATGTGTCGGGTTACATTAAAATGTTGTGGTCTTCAACGACTCATATTTTGGGGATGTGTAGGATGCCGTCGTAGTATATACATCCAATAATAATACATCCAAAAAAGGGCTGCAACGATTACCGTATTTTTCGGAGTATAAGTCGCTCCGGAGTATAAGTCGCACCGGCCGAAAATGCATAATAAAGAAGGAAAAAAACATATACTGTATAAGTCGCACTTATATATTGGCATTTCTAAGGGTAATGGAAACGCAGCTACAGTTACTTTGTTGAGTAACTAATTGCTCTTACAATGAGGTAACTGACTTACTAACTCCATTACTTTTTAGGAGAAGTAATTTGTAACTGTAACTACCGTATTTTTCGGAGTATAAGTCGCTCCGGAGTATAAGTCGCACCGGCCGAAAATGCATAATAAAGAAAGAAAAAAACATAAAGTATATAAGTCGCACTGGAGTAAAAGTCGCATTTTTGGGGGAAATTTATTTGATAAAACCCAACACCAAGAATAGACATTTGAAAGGCAATATAAAATAAATAAAGAATAGTGAACAACAGGCTGAATAAGTGTACGTTATATGAGGCATAAATAACCAACTGAGAACGTGCCTGGTATGTTAACGTAACATATTATGGTAAGAGTCATTCAAATAACTATAACATATAGAACATGCTATACGTTTACCAAACAATCTGTCACTCCTAATCACTAAATCCCATGAAATCTTATACGTCTAGTCTCTTACGTGAATGAGCTAAATAATATTATTTGATATTGTACGGTAATGTGTTAATAATTTCACACATAAGTCGCTCCTGAGTATAAGTCGCACCCCCGGCCAAACTATGAAAAAAACTGCGACTTATAGTCCGAAAAATACGGTATATAAAGAGGCTCTCTCTACAGGAAGAACTAGATTAGATGTCCTTGCGACAAAATGTGCTAATGAACAAATACTTCGTTCATGTTCAATGTAAAAAAAAAAAAAAGAATGATGTGTCTGGTCACATTAAAATGATGTGGTCTCCTACTAGTCATATTTTGCGGATGTGTAGGATGCCATCATAGTATATACATCCAATAATAATACATCCAAAAAGGCACTGCAACAATTATTCGATTAGGTCAGGGGTCGGCAACCCAAAACGTTGAAAGAGCCATATTGGACCAAAAATACAAAAAACGAATCTATCTGGAGCCGCAAAAAACTAAAAGCCTGTATATAAGTTTTATAATTAAGGCAACACATGACATAAGTGTCTATATTAGCTATAATAGCCTACTATCAAAATGACTATGTGTCGCAGGGTGAAGCAAATATTTGTTGACAGAAATGTTGAAATTTTATATTTATTCTACACATTTTTACATTAGAAACCATTAGTAAATCAGAGGCTACTTAGAAGGTGAGATAACTCCTGGAAATTACTGGCTTTTAATGGCCAAAGGTATAGATATGTGTGTCCAAGTTAAGGCTGTCTTCTTTTAATAGATTTACTACAATCTTTGGCAAGCTAGGTAATGTTTGCTGTGGTCTGGAACAACATGGCACACAAACAACTATCTGAAATGCAGCCAATATTATATACAGATAATGTGTCATGAGACATGCAAATATAAATTACCGGTATATACAAAGAGGATAAAAGTAAAGGATATTGAATGAGCTCAAATATACCTACAAATGGGGAATAATGATGCAATGTGTACATACAGCGAGCCCAAATAGCGTGTTAGCATTGATGAGCTTGTGCATTCACGCACAGCATGAAACTTTTGGTGGACAAAATGAGACAAAGAAAGAGTGGAAGATTTTACATGTAAACAAACTGTTGCGCCACAGTCCACACTATGGTGAGTTCAAGAACCGTCGAAATTAGTAGGACAAAACGATGTTCACCAAATTTTCTCATCTGTGAAGCATACACACAAACATATTAAACAGTGAGCTTTCTAACAATAGGGAAGGTTTGTGTCATGTTTGTCCTCAAACAAAAACATACTAAAACAAAAAAATGATTTTCCCCCAATCTTTTTCCATCTTTAATTCTTTTTTAAAAATGCTCCAGGGAGCCACTAGGGTGGCACTAAAGAGCCACATGCGGCTCAAGAGCCGCGGGTTGCTGACCCCCGGATTAGGTCTTTATAAAAAAGCTTAGCTTTTTATAGTCTTGCTTTGATTAATCCTTTAAGGCAGGGGTCCCCAAACCAGGGCCCCCGGGCCAGATCCGGCCCACCAGCATCCAAAATCCGGCCCGCAAGAAGTCCCAAGAAAAAAAAAATATATATATATACCGTATTTTTCGGACTATAAGTCGCAGTTTTTTTTCATAGTGCGACTTATATATGTTTTTTCCCTTCGTTTTTATGCATTTTCGGCAGGTGCGACTTATACTCCGAAAAATACGGTATATATATTTTTTTTTTATTATTTTTTTTTTTAATCTGTCATTTCTAATCCATGTACTACCGCTTGTTACTCTCGGTGTCTCCTAGCAGTTCAGGCAAATCATATTGTCTAAAAATGCATTTTCCCATCGATAACGTCACATCCTCGTGCTCGGAATATATATATATATATATATATATATATATATATATATATATATATATATATATATATATATATATATATATATATATAGTCAAGCTTTCTGTGGTGTATCCGCTATAAAGTGCTCAATACCAGGTTTCCCTGTTCTTCAGGGGATTTTATTATATTACATATATATAATATACGTTAGGTCAGGAAAAAACACAGAGGCTATTTCATCCCTACAAGCCTACAAGGGAAACCTGCTCTTCAGGGGATTTTATTATATCATATTATATATATAATATAATATAATAATACAATCTAATATAATATAATAATATAATCTTCAGGGGATTTTATTATATATATGATGTAATATATAGGCTTGTAGGGATGAAATAGCTACTGTGTTTTTTCTTGACCTAACGTGTATACAGTATATATAGGTATCCATCCATTTTTTCTACCGCTTGTCCCTTTCAGATATACCGTATTTTTCGGACTATAAGTCGCAGTTTTTTTCATAGTTTGGCCGGGCTCCAGTGCGACTTATATATGTTTTTTTCTTTCTTTATTGTGCATTTTCGGCAGGTGCGACTTATACTCCGAAAAATACGGTGTATATATATATATATATATATATACAAAGCCCGGCCCCCGGCCAGATTTTTTTTAACCTAATGCGGCCCACGAGTCAAAAAGTTTGGGGACCCCTGCTTTAAGGAGTGCAATTACTAAAAAGTGATCAAATCTGGACCGTATGGAGTGACCAAAAGTTTAAATAGGCAGACATAGTGCAATAGAGTGCACATGAGAGCGGTGGCGCGTGGGTGCTGTGATCTATTTCATTTATTGTTATTGCACACATGCTAAAAGTGCATTTTAAATGTTGATTATGTGCACTTATTAGAAAAAAGAATGACGGTTATGGCAGGCAGAAACATATTTGTTTATTCGAACTATTTTCCCTAACATACGCATAGACTAATCCACTCGGTTACTAATATAATCGAGAGCAGCAGTCGTGCATCAAACATATACGGTGTTTAAAACAGTCAGTTTCTACTAGTGTCAGTCAAGTTCTTGAGTTATATTACACAAAAACAAAAGAAGGCAAAAATGGGAAGTGAAAGTAGGGGAATATGACATAAGACAGTAAAACAGTAAAAAGTGTAGGACAAGAATCACAAGAGGAAGCAAAGCAAAAAAAATAAGTTTCTGCAAATTCAGAATCCTACTCAGTATTTCAATTACATTAAAAAAATAAAATATATTATTGCGTAGGTATATATATATACACCACACTATTATTTTCAGTTTACCTATCTTATTTTGCACACCTGTTGGTCTTTTTCTAAAGAGTTGAGTTGAGTTTGAGTTTATTTGGAACATGCATGCATACAACATGATTTCCAGTTTCTCTATTCAACATGTTCGAAAAGGAGTAGGAAGAAGCAGAGCTTATTTAATTCTACCCCTTTTCCTTTACATAGCAGTTGCTAACACTTTTGTTCACTTCCTGTTCTCAATTTATTCACTATATACTCCATAAGTAATAATAAAAATAGATAAAGAAATAATAATTGGTGAAGTAAGTTATATTTAATATGGTGAGATGAGTTAGATTATCTTTGAAAATTAATAAATTCAGAATGTTTATCATGGTTTTTCTTTGTACTTTGTAAACACAGTTTCTTGAAGTGGATCATATAAGTGCATTGTTTGATTTCTTTGCTTAATCCATTCTATAATTTAATTCCACATACTGATATACTGAAGGTCTTAAGTGTTGTACGTGCGTACAAATGTTTTAAATGACATTTAAGATAATTCTGGAAAAACAAAAAAAAACGCTCAAGTCGTTTCCTTGTTGCCTCTAGGCCCGCCTTAAGTCATCTATGATTGGTCCAAAAGGCTTTTTCGTCCTTTTGATTGGACAACGAATCTGCTCGTCAGGCTTCCTGGTGGTGAATGTTAACGATGGAGCTGAGGGTCATCGCTATTAAATCCACTAACATGTATTCTCTTTTCTTTAAAAAAACAAAACACATCCCCTACATTAATCGAGCGGTGTGTTAAAATATCAGAACGGGTAATTTACCACAAAACTTCGCAAGCGGAGGTCCTTTTCCTCTTTGTCGCGGTAACAGCTCGTCCTCTTCGGCTTTAATGCGATAGCAACAAAAGCATCGCTGCGGTCTTCTTCAATATGGAGAGGGTCCGGTTAGCGTGAGCGAAGCGACATAAACATCCACCACATCGTCCGGGGCTCGCCCTCCAGCTGCTGGCCGCCTCCGAGCGAGGCAATGACGGCGCACTGGCTAGCAATTCATCGGGAAAACGACACGGAACAGTCAACAAAGCACGTCACGTGTCACGTGACCTCCACTGATAATACATACGTTCGCGTCCTCCAGTAGGATATGTAACTTGGAAAATAAAAATAAAAAAAACTCCCAAAGAATATTTAATTTGTAATTAAAATTAAAACCAGGTTTGTCCCAACTTTTTCTTCTAATAATTAAAAAAAACGTTTTTTTTTTTTGTTTGTTTGTTTCAACATTAGTTGTTTTTTTCCTATTGCCTTTTTTCTCTATGTATGTTATATGTTTAGGAATAAAGATTAAAGATAATGCTTTTCAAAGATCTTTATTGTCACATGTGCAATGTGTCTTCTGCATGTAACCATCCTTTAGTAGGGATGTCCGATAATGGCAATATTCCGATATTGTCCAACTTTTTAATTACCGATACCGATATCAACCGATACCGATATATACAGTCGTGGCATTAACACATTATTATGCCTAATTTGGACAACCAGGTATGGTGAAGATAAGGTATTTTAAAAAAAAAATCATAAAATAAAATAAGATAAATACATTTAAAACATTTTCTTGAATAAAAAAGAAAGTAAAACAATATACAAACAGTTACACAGAAACTAGTAATTAATGAAAATGAGTCAAATTAACTGTTAAAGGTTAGTACTATTAGTGGACCAGCAGCACGCACAATCATGTGTGCTTACGGACTGTATCCCTTGCAGACTGTATTGATATATATTGATATATAATGTAGGAACCAGAATATTAATAACAGAAAGAAACAACCCTTTTGTGTGAATGAGTGTGAATGGGGGAGGGAGGTTTTTTGGGTTGGTGCACTAATTGTAAGTGTATCTGGTGTTTTTTATGTTGATTTAATAAATTAATAAATAAAAAATGAAAAATAAAAATAAAAAAAACCCGATACCGATAATTGCCGATATTACGCATTTATCGGCCGATATTATCGGCAGGCCGATATTATCGGACATCTCTACTCTTTAGTACAGGATCTAGGCCAGATTAAGGAAAAATCTATTCCCAAGTGAGCCGGACTGGTAAAATCATGTCAGGGGAGGCAGGTGAGGCGGCGCCTCACGTGCCATCATGGAAAGAAAAAAAATGTAAAAAGAAAAAAAAAAAATTACATTGTTTTATGTATCCAGTGATTATACTATAAAGTTATTTTCCATTTAACTTCACCAGTTTTAGATTATTTTTATTCAAAATCACTGAATTTTCACATTTACTGAGAAGAGACTTGCGGCGAGTCACCAGCCAGTTGAGCCTCGCCATAGATTGCGCAATGACTCGGCTAACTGCTGGCCTGCTGTGCAGTGAGACCGTATTGCTATATGAATTATATTATATATTTATAATTGGTTTACTTAGCTGAGGTATATAATGTACAGTGTATTTTGTCAACAACTGTATGTGTGTAAAGTATTTCTTGTGCTGAGCAATCATAAAACGGTTGCAAAGACGCACTGGGTGAGGCACGCAGTAATCCCACCTCCTGGTGGTAGAGGGCGCTAGTGATCCCAGGGATCATTCTCATGATAACTTAAAAATAAAGACAACTTTAGATTGTTTTCTTTGTTTAAAAACAAGACAAGCACAATATGAAAACATACAAATCTTTATTTTATTTTATTTTATTTTATTTTTTTACACTTAGACGTTGCTGTTCATAGTAGTCTATCTTCAATTGTCGTGATTTATCATTTCTGAATAAATGATGTGATAATAATAATAATAATAATACATTTTATTTGGTATAGCGCTTTTCAGAGTACTCAAAGATGCTTTACAGGATACAAAATTAAAATATAAAACAGTTCAAAGTAATAACATAAAATCCAAGGAATATAAAAGCAGTACATTGTAAAATACATAATAATAATACAGGACATTTACAAGACAGGACATTACAAGGCACAGAACACTAATCACTGGTTAAAAGCAGATCTGAAGAGGTGTGTTAATATAATTATATTATTTATTAATTATAATGTTTATCAGTCAAATAGGTGTGAGTTTTAAAATGATCTCATTGGTGTAAAATTGTAATCTATCAGAAGATGTAATAAATAGCAATAACAAAATCAAATTACATGATGATATTGATGCCCCGCGACCCCAAAAAGGGACAAGCGGTAGAAAATGGATGGATGGATTAATGTAATTTACTCATTTTCCTCAACTGATGTACTAACATCATGTGGTTTATTCTGTACATATGTAGCATCATCTACAACAAAACCTGTGAATTTGGACTCATTTCATGAATCACACATGAAGTTAGAAGGGCATACATGTTTCAGCATATTTATGTGCGCCCAGATAATGTGTCCCCAGTCCTCTATCTTAACCGGGCACATAGCTCCGCCCCCTCTGAAGTCATGGGGATACAAAGAATTGCTATTGCGACATCCAGTGGACATATTTAGAAGAGCAGTTTCTTTCATTTAAAAATTTCAGCTAATTTTTATACTTACCAAAATCATCTCGCGGCCCGGATAAAACCCGTTCGTTTGACACCCCCTGCCTTAGAGCCACATTAGTGCCATCCTGGAGCATTTTAAAAAAAGGATTGAAAATGGAAAAAGATGGGGGAATTTTTTTTTGTTTGTTTTAGTATGTTTTTTGTTTGAGGACAAACATGACACAAACCTTCCCAATTGTTAGAAAGCCCACTTTTTGATATGATTGTGTGTATACTTCACTAATGAGAGTATTTGGTGAACATCGATTTGTCCTACTAATTTCAGCCGTTCTTGAACTCACCATAGTGTGGACTGTGACGCAACAGTTTGTTTACACGTAAAATCTTCCACTCCTTCTTTGTCTCATTTTGTCCACCAAACGTTTTATGCTGTGCGTGAATGCACAAGGGTGCGTTTTATTGATGTTATTGACTTGTTGGAGTGCTATTCAGGCATATTTGGTCAGTGCATGACTGCAAGCGGCCCTGCGATGAGGTGGCGACTTGTCCAGGGTGTACCCTGCCTTCCGCCCGATTGTAGCTGAGATAGGCTCCAGCGCCCCCCGCGACCCCAAAGGGAATAAGCGGTAGAAAATGGATGGATGGATGGATGACTGCAAGCTAATAAATGCTAACATGCTATTTAGGCTAGCTCAGGGGTCGGCAACCCAAAATGTTGAAAGAGCCATATTGGACCAAAAATACAAAAACAAATCTGTCTGGAGCCGCAAAAAATTAAAAGCCATATTACATACAGACAGTGTGTCATGAGATATAAATTGAATTAAGAGGACTTAAAGGAAACTAAATGACCTCAAATATAGCTACAAATGAGGCATAATGATGCAATATGTACATATAGCTAGCCTAAATAGCATGTTAGCATCGATTAGTTTGCAGTGACCAAATATGTCCGATTAGCACTCCCCACAAGTCAATAACATCAACTAAACTCACCTTTGTGCATTCATGCACAACCTTAAAAGTTTGGTGGACAAAATGAGACAGAAAAAGAAGTGGCATAAAACACGTCCTAGAACGTCGGAGAAAGTTATACATGTAAACAAACTAAGGTGAGTTCAAGGACCGCCAAAATTAGTAGGACAAAACGGCGCTCGCCAAATACTCGAACCAGTGAAGCTGACAGTGTGCTTTATAACAATTAGGGAGCTTTGTGTCATGTTTGTCCTCCTACAGAAACCATATTAAAACAAAAAATATTTTTTTTTCCACTCATCTTTTTCCATTTTTCATAAATTTTTTAAAAAGCTCCAGAGAGCCACTAGGGCGGCGCTAAAGAGCCGCGGGTTGCCGACCCCTGGGCTAGCTGTATGTACAT
This sequence comes from Nerophis lumbriciformis, assembly GCF_033978685.3. Classification (NCBI taxonomy): domain Eukaryota; kingdom Metazoa; phylum Chordata; class Actinopteri; order Syngnathiformes; family Syngnathidae; genus Nerophis; species Nerophis lumbriciformis. The sequence goes on from NC_084569.2 coordinate 14,159,382, forward strand.
ATTGCATCATTATGCCACATTTGAAGGTATATTTGAGCTCATTTAATATCCTTTACGTTTGTCCTCTTTATATATAATTTAGTTTTGCATGTCTCATGACACATTATCTGTATGTAATATTGGCTGCATTTCAGATAGTTGTTTGTGTGTCATCCATAGCATGCAGCTGGTACAAAATGCAGCTGCCAGGCTGGTGACAGGCGCAAAAATGAGGGAACACATTTCTCCCATCCTCTCCTACCCTTCACTGGCTCCCAGTGAAGCGCAGAGTGAAATTTAAGATCGTCACGTATGTCTTCAAAGTGCTCAATGGTCTCGCCCCAGCTTACATTAAAGATCTCCTGGACCAACCCACCAGCTCCAGGCTTGGTCGTTGCCTTAGATCGGACAACCAGATGACCCTGAAGGTCCCACGGTCAAACCTAGTGACAAGCACAGCTTAAAGGGGAACATTATCACCAGACCTATGTAAGCGTCAATATGTACCTTGATGTTGCAGAAAAAAGACCATATATTTTTTTAACCGGTTTCCGAACTCTAAATGGGTGAATTTTGGCGAATTAAACGCCTTTCTATTATTCGCTCTCGGAGCGATGACGTCACGTTGTGACGTCACATCGGGAAGCAATCCGCCATTTTCTCAAACACCGAGTCAAATTAGCTCTGTTATTTTCCGACTGTTTTCCGTACCTTGGAGACATCATGCCTCGTCGGTGTGTTGTCGCCGGAGGGTGTAACAACACGAACAGGGACGGATTCAAGTTGCACCAGTGGCCCAAAGATGCGAAAGTGGCAAGAAATTGGACGTTTGTTCCGCACACTCTACCGACGAAAGCTATGCTACGACAGAGATGGCAAGAATGTGTGGATATCCTGCGACACTCAAAGCAGATGCATTTCCAACGATAAAGTCAAAGAAATCTGCCGCCAGACCCCCATTGAATCTGCCGGAGTGTGTGAGCAATTCAGGGACAAAGGACCTCGGTAGCACGGCAAGTAATGGCGGCAGTTTGTTCCCGTAGACGAGCGAGCTAAACCCCCTGGATGTCTTGGCTCACACCGTCCCTTATGCCACCGAAGATGATCAAGAGAAGAATATCGACCCTAGCTTCCCTGGCCTGCTGACATCAACTCCAAAACTGGACAGATCAGCTTTCAGGAGAGCGGATGAGGGTATGTCTACAGAATATATTAATTGATGAAAATTGGGCTGTCTGCACTCTCAAAGTGCATGTTGTTGCCAAATGTATTTCATATGCTATAAACCTAGTTCATAGTTGTTAGTTTCCTTTAATGCCAAACAAACACATACCAATCGTTTGTTAGAAGACGATCGCCAAATTCGTCCTTGCTTTCTCCCGTGTCGCTGGCTGTCGTGTCGTTTTCGTCGGTTTCGCTTGCATACGGTTCAAACCGATATGGCTCAATAGCTTCAGTTTCTTCTTCAATTTCGTTTTCGCTACCTGCCTCCACACTACAACCATCCGTTTCAATACATTCGTAATCTGTTGAATCGCTTAAGCCGCTGAAATCCGAGTCTGAATCCGAGCTAATGTCGCTAGAGCTTGCTGTTCTAAGCGCCATGTTTGTTTGTGTTGGCATCACTATGTGACGTCACAGGAAAATGGACGGGTGTATATAACGATGGTTAAAATCAGGCACTTTGAAGCTTTTTTTAGGGATATTGCGTGATGAGTAAAATTTTGAAAAAAAACTTCGAAAAATAAAATAAACCACTGGGAACTGATTTTTAATGGTTTTAACCATTCTGAAATTGTGATAATGTTCCCCTTTAAAACTCACCTCTTTACCGCAGATGACTTTTGATTTATGTGTTCATTGTGAGTCTTAAATGTTTAGTTTAGGTTCCTTTGTGTGTCTCAGTCTCTGTTTCTCTTGTTTTGTTTCTCCACTCGGGCTGATGTAGGGGGGGGGGTGGGGGGCGCATAATAAATGAAAATAACATAACATAACATAACATGTTGTTCCAGACCACAGCAAACATTACATAGATTGCCAAAGATTGTAATAAATCTATTAAAAGAAGACAGCCTTAACTTGGACACACACATCTATACCTTTGGCCATTAAAAGCCAGTAATTTCCAGGAGTTATCTCACCTTCTGAGTAGCCTCTGATTTACTAATGGTTTCTAATGTTGTAAAAATGTGAAGAATAAATATAACATTTCAACATTTCTGTCAACAAAGATTTGCTTCAGCCTGCGACACATTGTCATTTTGATAGTAGGCTAATATAGCTAATATAGACACTTACATCATGTGTTGCCTTCATTATAAGACTTATATACGGCTTTTCATTTTTTGCGGCTCCAGACAGATTCGTTTTTTTATATTTTTGGTCCAATATGGCTCTTTCAACGTTTTGGGTTCCCGACCCCTGAACTAGGTCATAGGTCCGTATCTTAGTCAGTGAAGCAGCATCCATGTGTGGGAAACACTGTCTGCAGGGGCGCGGCACCAAATTATGCCACCCGCCCTATTTAGGTAAAACCCCTAAATAAATAAGTTAGTTGTTTTGGGTTTTTTTTTAAGTTTTTTACAAAAAAAAGCCAACAGACTGAATATAAAGTGGCCAGAATATGATTTTAAATAATCATATTGAAATATGATTATAAAGCTGTCACGTTTTCCTTGGGGGGGGAGCTGCACTTTTTTAGGGAATTTTGCCTATCGTTCACAATCTTTATGAAAGACATGATGATGGATGGATTTTTTTTTTTATTGCATCCATCCATCTTCTTCCACTTATCCGAGGTTGGGTCGCGGGGGCAGCAGCCTAAGCAGGGAAGCCCAGACTTCCCTCTACCCAGCCACTTCGTCCAGCTCCTCCCAGGGGATCCCAAGGCGTTCCCAGGCCAGCCGGGAGACATAGTCTTCCCAACGTGTCCTGGGTCTTCCCCGTGGCCTCCTACCGGTCGAACGTGCCCGAAACACCTCTGATCAGATGCCCGAACCACCTCATCTGGCTCCTCTCGATGTGGAGGAGCAGCGGCTTTACTTTGAGCTCCTCCCGGATGACAGAGCTTCTCACCCTATCTCTAAGGGAGAGCCCCGCCACCCGGCGGAGGAAACTCATTTCGGCCGCTTGTACCCGTGATCTTGTCCTTTCGGTCATAACCCAAAGCTCATGACCATAGGTGAGGATGGGAACGTAGATCGACCGGTAAATTGAGAGCTTTGCCTTCCGGCTCAGCTCCTTCTTCACCACAACGGATCGATACAGCGTCCGCATTACTCTGTCGAACTCCCGATCCACTCTTCCCTCACTCGTGAACAAGACTCTGAGGTACTTGAACTCCTCCACTTGGGGCAAGATCTCCTCCCCAACCCGGAGATGGCACTCCACCCTTTTCCGGGCAAGAACCATTCTAATATTAAAAAAATTTGATCAAAAGTCCGCTCACAATGGAGCCTATGGGAGAGGTTCAATTCTGCCTATAGAGCCCCTAAAAACATCCAAGCACCTCCATTAGGGTTTTATACACATGATGTAATGCAATAAATGTAGGCACATTTATAATAACATTTCATTTTTACGTATTCTGATCATTTTCAAGCACATTCATTTAAAAAATGCATCATAACTTTTTTTTTCTCCACTGTTTTCTGCTCACTGCAGACTTTATGAGAGCCAACAAACATAATAAAACATCACTTACTCTACAAGGTCTGCTGTCATTAGAATGCCGACTGCTGGGATGTTCATATATTCCCATTTAGGTGAACAGTAACTCATAATCCTCGAGATGAAACGGGGTGGAACAAGCGCTTCTCGTGTCGTCCTCGCCAGTTCCAGGTCCTAAGTGGCCTAAATACACTATATTGCCAAAAGTATTTGGCCACCCATCCAAATAATGAGAATCAGGTGTCCTAATCACTTGGCCCGGTGTATAAAATCAAGCACTTAGTCATGGAGACTGTTTCTACAAACATTTGTGAAAGAATGGGTCGCTCTCAGTGATTTCCAGCGTGGAACTGTCATAGGATGCCACCTGTGCAACAAATCCACTCGTGAAATTTCCTCGCCCCTAAATATTCCGAAGTCAACTTTATCATAAGAAAATGGAAGTTTGGGAACAACAGCAACTCAGCCACCAAGTGGTAGGCCACGTAAACTGACGGAGAGGGGTCAGCGGATGCTGAAGCGCATAGTGCAAAGACTTTCTGCACAGTCAGTTGCTACAGAGCTCCAAACTTCATGTGACCTTCCAATTAGCCCACGTACAGTACGCAGAGAGCTTCATGGAATGAGTTTCCATGGCCGAGCAGCTCTTCTAAGCCATACATCACCAAGTCCAATGCGAAGCATGGGATGCGGTGGTGTAAAGCATGTTGCCACTGGACTCTAGAGCAGTGGAGATGCGTTCTCTGGAGTGATGAATCACGCTTTTCCATCTGGCAATCTGATGGACGAGTCTGGGTTTGGAGGCTGCCAGGAGAACGCTACATTTCGGACTGCATTGTGCCGAATGTGAAATTTGGTGGAGGAGGAATTATGATGTGGGGTTGGTTTTTCAGGAGTTGGGCTTGGTCCCTTAGTTCCAGTGAAAGGAACTTTGAATGTTCCAGGATACCAAAACATTTTGGACAATTCCATGGGATGGCACTTCAAGTTCATATGTGAGTAAAGGCAGGTGGCCAAATACTTTTGGCAATATAGTGCATCTTCAGCCTTCTACTTTTCAGGTGCGATGCAAGATTTATGATCGACAATAAACTTACAGGGAGCAGGGAAGCGAGGAAACAGCAGACCACTCGATGATGTAAACATAGGGACACCCGGAAGTGATCACGCTTTGCACACTCTTGGCATTCTCTCGATGAGCTTCAAGAGGGAACGTCCGCGCTAGGGTTTATAATAACAATTTCACTATCCATCCATCCATTTTCTACCGCTTGTCCCTTTTGGGGTCGCTAGTACTTGGTTAATATTCAAGTCACAGAATGTAAATGGACTATTGTTGGTGCTTTTTGAATGGTTATTTATCTGATTTTATGGGCGGAATAGTGGAGCTCCCATTGGCTCTGCTGAAAGCTGACTTTTACTTCGTTAGAATGTACTAAAAAAAATTCATCATGATTGAGAACGATAGGCAAAGTTCCAAAAAAAGTGCACTTCCCCTTTAACTTCAAAGTGTAGAGATTAGTCGATTCACATAGAATTAATATAAATCATAATAATACACCAATATTATATTATTATTAGTGCATCTCCTGAGCGTTTAGTCACCCACTATCTTTAACGCCTCGTGATGCCTGTTTGTAACTGTAATTTAGGGTCTTTGAACGCACCAGTTTGTAATGAGATGCAAAAGTGAAACGTATAGCTTTCTCCTATGCTCCAACATATTTTTTATTTTTATTTTACTGCAGTGTGTGAATACTTTAAAGGTGAGCTTTGATGACATGTCTGTTTTGAGTAAAATGTTTGAAGCTTGATTTGCTGCCATCAAGCTAGAACGAGCCATTTTGCATTTTGATGGGGGGGTGAAAGTAGTTGGACATTCTTAATTTGATTTAAGCAACCGTATTATTTAACTTACATTCATTGTAT
>NC_084569.2:14169958-14234958 GCF_033978685.3 Nerophis lumbriciformis
TGGCTTTGTAGATACACTGAGACCAAGTCTAAACTCTTTGTGTTTTTGAAGCTGCACCAATTTCCTCAGAAATTTCAACAAACTTGAAGTGTTTTGTCCAGAGGATTACTTGTGATGTGTACGTTTTCAGAATGTGCTTGTTCTATTTTTGACGCCTTCCTGCTGAAAAGACAGGTTTGGGACTCCTTTGATGTTTGCAAATTGTTTCTAAATCTGTGGCTCAATAATACTATTACTACCGGTTCGGTACGTACCTCGGTTTAGAGGTCACGGTTCAGTTCATTTTCGGTACAGTAAGAAAACAACAAAATATAAATTTTTTGCTTATTTACTTACCAAAATTGTAAACAATGGCTTTATCCTTTTAACATTGGGAACACTATAATAATTCTGCCCAAAAATAGAAATAGCTCTGTGTGTGATGGATGTGAGCCACCACTAGGCTGATCAGTGCAACAGCAGGCAGTCATGAATGCTAAGCATAACAATAACATACATATACACACAGGGTCCATTGCAAGGGTTAAAGGGGAACATTATCACAATTTCAGAAGGGTTAAAACCATTAAAAATCAGTTCCCAGTGGCTTATTTTATTTTTCAAAAATTTTTTCAAAATTTTACCCATCACACAATATCCCTAAAAAAAGCTTTAAAGTGCCTGATTTTAACCATCGTTATAAACACCCGTCCATTTTCCTGTGACGTCACACAGTGATGCCAATACAAACCAACATGGCGGATAGAACAGCAAGCTATAGCGACATTAGCTCGGATTCAGACTCGGATTTCAGCGGCTTAAACTATTCAACAGATTACGAATGGATTGAAACGGATGGTTGTAGTGTGGAGGCAGGTAGCGAAAACGAAATTGAAGAAGAAACTGAAGCTATTGAGCCATATCGGTTTGAACCGTATGCAAGCGAAACCGACGAAAACGACACGACAGCCAGCGACACGGGAGAAAGCGAGGACGAATTCGGCGATCGCCTTCTAACCAACGATTGGTATGTGTTTGTTTGGCATTAAAGGAAACTAACAACTATGAACTAGGTTTACAGCATATGAAATACATTTGGCAACAACATGCACTTTGAGAGTGCAGACAGCCCAGTGTTAATCAATTAATATATTCTGTAGATATACCCTCATCCGCTCTCTTTTCCTGAAAGCTGATCTGTCCAGTCCAGTTGGAAATGCATCTGCTTTGAGTGTCGCAGGATATCCACACATTCTTGCCATTTCTGTCGTAGCATAGCTTTCGTCGGTAAAGTGTGCGGAACAAACGTCCAATTTCTTGCCACTTTCGCATCTTTGGGCCACTGGTGCAACTTGAATCCGTCCCTGTTTGTGTTGTTACACCCTCCGACAACACACCGACGAGGCATGATGTCTCCAAGGTACGGAAAACAGTCGAAAAAAAGGAAAATAACAGGGCTGATTTGACTCGGTGTTTGTAATGTGTTTGAGAAAATGGCGGATTGCTTCCCGATGTGACGTCACGTTGTGACGTCATCGCTCCGAGAGCGAATAATAGAAAGGCGTTTAATTCGCCAAAATTCACCCATTTAGAGTTGGAAATCGGTTAAAAAAACATATGGTCTTTTTTCTGCAACATCAAGGTATATATTGACGCTTACATAGGTCTGGTGATAATGTTCCCCTTTAATGTGGTCAACATATATAAAATAAATACTAAATAAGATAAGGCTCAGAATGGTTTCTTAACCAAACCTTTCTAGATATAAAGTGCTTTTTTTGATTGATTGAGACTTTTATTAGTAGATTGCACAGTATAGTACATATTCCGTACAATTGACCACTAAATGGTAACTCCCGAATACGTTTTTCAACGTGTTTAAGTCGGGGTCCACGTTAATCAACATTAATTTGCCTCAAGTTGTTGCTCAGATTAAATAAAATGACAAAACTTTTCTTCTACATATAAAAAGTGCAACATAAAACAGTTTCAAGTCAACTCAGCCTCAGATTAACTTTTCTCCCCCCCCCAAATCCCTTTAACCCTGGTAATTTTCACTCAATCTTCATGTTTTTTGCCAGAAAAATCCGTTTATCCACATTGTCTGCAGAAAGAAGAAGTGGGTCAAAATCTAGTTTTTAATGCAATATGGTCTTAAATCTGCTGCTATAAAACATTTGTAATTGTTTTAGCCCTGCCTGACTCGCCGAGGAGAGGCTGCTTGAATGCGGTGTTTGCACGACGCTCGTCTTTTTCTTCGTTGAAGCAATGTTCACTTGGGGGTGGTGACGTTTCAAATGGGTTAGCGTGTTTGACGTGTTGCCAGTAGCATACCCTACCGCTGCTGAACAATGTCGGCAAACTGCTTTCGCTTTGTTGTCGTAGCCCGTTCGCTGCTAGCATGCCGTGTGTTGCGCCTCGGTGTGCATTGTTTACACAACGTGGGGTACGCTACTTAATATGTCCGTGTGGAAACTCGTTCGGTACACCTCCGAACCGAACCGAAATCCCCATACCAAAACGGTTCAATACAAATACACGTACCGTTACACCCTTAATAAAACATGAAATGTAGTTCTTGTTTTTATCAATAAAAACCGTAGAGTTATGTAAACATGCTGTTTTTTAAAGGTTAAAACCAGCCAAAATAGAATAATGTTTAATACAAATATTGTAAAATACTGACTAATTTGAAGTGCCAAAAATATATAAACATATAAAATTAATACAGCGGTTATTGGAAGCAGATGTTTTTAGTCTTTATGGTCAAATTTTTAAAGGGTTAAATTAACCCTCCGACATTACTCACAATCTCCATCTTTCTCGCCCTCGCTCTCCTCTTGGTCGCCCTCGTAGCCGGATGAAGAAGTGTCCAGACTCCAGTCTAGGATGTCGTCCAGCAGCGTCTCCTCCTGATTGGATAGCTCTGCCGTGGGCGTTGTCACGCGGCTGCCTCTGTCGGCCTGCAGGCTGTCATTGCGCTTTCTTGGATGGGGAGGAGAGGAGCATGGGGGGTTAGTATGAGTCACACAGATGGAATAGATAAACACCTTCTGGACTAAACAGGGCACGCCTGTTATGGACCGAAGGAGACTAAAGGAGCAAGGAGGACAACTGTACAAGAATGGTTAAATTTCACAGTGTAATTGTCGCTTAAAGCTGGGAGCCTGTCTATAATCAGGATTTGTAAAATAAAAATATACATTTGTAAAATAAATAAATAATTCCCTTCTCTTTACCAACTTTGCACCCCAAAACTGTGTGTGAATGTGCACTTTACGACATATATATTAGAAAACCAAGACTTCTATCGATATTTGCAGTTGCGGCATATTAACAAAATGCCACGCAAGATGAAAAGTGTCACAAAGACGTGTAAATGTTTGATTGAACTGTTTAAAAAAGCCTACAATTCAGAAATTATTGATAGAACTGTTTCATTCTTGTATAAGGGTCTGTTGAATATGAAATCATATTCAACTTCATATATTAAAACAAAATGGCAGAAGGAAGGAGGGATAACTATATCTGAGGAAGAATGGACAATAATATGGAAATATCAATGGACTTGTACCAGCTCACCCAAGTGGAGGGAGTTTGGCTGGAAAAGTTTGATCAGGTTTTTTATTACACCTTCTCAGAAGTCTCACTATGATAACAACTCCCCTGCCTGCTGGAGAAATTGTGGGAATTCAAATGCAAATCACTACCATGTTTTCTGGGACTGCTCCACCATAAAGGACTATTGGAAAGAGATACATCAAGCTCTACAGGATATTTTCAAACGTGAATCACCCCTCGAAAGTAAAACTTTGTTTTTTGGACATGTACCTCAGGACTGGCTGAAGAAAGATAAACACTTAATGAATATCCTACTGGTGGCTTGTAAAAAGACCATTACTAGGAAATGGATATCCCAGGAGAGCCCAACTTTGAAGCAATGGATGGAAACAACAATGGACATATATAAAATGGAGAAGATAACCGCCTTTATTAATTATAAATTGGAGAAATTTACTTCATACTGGGAAAATTGGGTCAACTATGTCACGCCCCATAAACCTGACTTTAATTTTTCGAATTAGTGATTGTATTGCAAAAAAAGAAAAAAAGGGATTACTCCCTATATGTGTATGTACATTTATATATATGTATGTGTGTGGGTATATATATATATATATATATATATATATATATATATATATATATATATATATATATATATATATATATATATATATATATGTATCTGTTTATATTTTATTTCTGATTACTATTATTATTAATGTATTATTATTTCTTTTTCTTTTTTTTCTTTGTTTATTTAATTGATGTATTTGTAGATATTACTTTGTTTTTTTTGTTGTTTCTTTCTTTATTGAGGGGGGAATTGGGGGGTATGGGTGGGATATAAACAAAAATATTTTGACATTTAGGGCAGACAATAGAAATATGATTTACGTGAATATGATGTAATGGATAGGAATGTCTGATGCTGGATGTCAATAAAAAGAAAAAGAAAAAAAAGAGAAAAAAATAGAATGTGCACTTTACAAAACATGAATTAAAATCCTCAAAAAACGAAAGATATCGTATCTAAATGCTGCTTTATTGTCACAGCACATCATAGCAAATCTCAGACGTCATGCAGTTATGCCCCCTTGAGGCTCTGAGGAGAATTTAGAATGACACTTCATAGGGCAAAAAAAAGAAATATAAGATAGATCATGAATAAAAAAACGATTACTATTGTGTAATATACACACGTACAGCATAAATGGATATTATAGATATGGCAAAATAGAATTTTGACGAACAAGTTATATTTTCCTACCAGGTACTTTTTGTGTAAAGTAATTCGCACAAAAATCTGAGATTCCTAAAATCTTTAAAGAGACTGTGCACATAAACAAAAGCAGTCCAAGAGAAGCAGCTAACAATTTGCAGTCGATTGTAGCCGATGTTAGCTATCTTATCTAAATTGCATGGGTTAGGGGTTAGGGTTAGGGTTCCCTAACCCTAAACCCTAACCCTAAATCATGAGCTGACAACACATAAAAAAACCTTGTGCACGATTTACATACGGGCGCAGATACATTGATTTTATTTATTTATATATATATATATATATATATATATATATATATATATATATATATACATATATACATACACACACACACACATGTATAATATATATACATTTCTAAGTAAAATGCTTTAATTAGTGCTATGATTTTCCAACACTGCCATTACATAAACATTGCTTTTTTTGGTCTATAATTTATCACACTCCATCCATCCATTTTCTACCGCTTATTCCCTTTGGGGTCGCGGGGGGCGCTGGAGCCTATCTCAGCTACAATCGGGCGGAAGGCGGTGTACACCCTGGACAAGTCGCCACCTCATCACAAATTCTAATATTACAGAACAATGAGATTAATAACACCAATGTAGAAAGAACTGCCATTTTGAGGCCCCAAACATGCACGAAAAGTCCTCATATTTGGCAGGCACTTCAAGTATGATGAAAAAATAAATATTTTGGGGGTCCCAAAATGTTTGGTGGCGGGTAAAAGCATAGGGAAGGACGTGACCGCAAGTTTCATGCGTGCTGCCGACTTGGGTGAACCCTGCGGTGCAACTTAATGATATATTATTATTTGAACTATTTATTTAAATAACATAAGAATGAAAATATATTAATATATATTTTTTTTTTGTGGGGAAAAACAAGTATGACTGTTCATGGTGTTCATCTGTGTTGCGATGCCTATTGTCGGTTACCTTTTACTGGTGCTAGATGGAGAAGCCAGGAAAGTGTGGATGTCTGCTTGTTGGCCAGTGGGACTGGGGGGCTCCATCTGAGGCTCCACTTCGGGAATCTCAAGAATCTGACACAGGTCTTTATAATCCATCACCTTGCATGTAGAAATTAAACAGCTTTAACACCTAAATCCATACAACAATTTGATAAGCTAAGGTTTGAAGAGTGCGAACCTTCTCCCTGCTGATGTGCTGGTAGATGTCATCTTCGAAACGCTGCTTCACGCCCGTAAGAGACACATGTCTGTAGTCTTTGGGAGCATCTTGACTGAAACTGAGGATATGAAAATGGGAGAATACAATCAATAAAACAAACTTGCATCTGGCGACACAAGTACTCATCAATCTTGTAATCAGAGTGTCCTCCCACTCACATTTAACTGTCTGGGGTTCAGTTTTACGACCATTCTATTTTTCTTAGCCACTTGACATTTAAACAACCCTAAAGCTAATCAGTCAGGTTTCATTGAGCCAAACAATCAATAGTCATTATCTTACAATGTCCTGTCACCAGCGGAGAGGCAGAAAAAAGATGGGGCAAAACACTAGCACATGATGTTAACAAGTGGTTGTCACTGTGATAGCTGAAAGGATATTAATAAAGATTCAAGTGGGATGGCTAAAAGTATCACTGCTTTTATTGACAAGTCTTGTGTGCGTAGATACACAATATTGGACGGAGGCTTACCATTTGACAAACAGCAGCACAGAAAGCTGGGTGAGGTCCTGCTTGAAGAAGCCAGTGTAATCCACTAGCTGGCTGGGCCAGACGGGAGCTGTGACAAGGCATGATGAAGCATAAATAAAGAGACAACAACATATGGTGATAAAATGACACGTCTCTGAACACAAGCAGAGTTTGTGGCGTTGTGTTTTGTTACCGTAGTGATGCAGGGCTCTTGTAAGCAGCAGCACAGCGCAGGCCAACTTGGCAGGAGGCGGCGTGGCAAGGGCAGAGTAGAGAAGGGACAGCTCGCAGATGTAGCTGAAGAGGTGAGTGGTCCGTCGCTCCAGAGGGAGAAGGGACAACAGCACCTCGCCGTAGTCCAGCAGTGTGGGGCTCTATTAGGTATTGTGCAATATGCAATAACTATAAAGCCTGGAAATGCATGGAGCATAATGATAATACAGTCTTCATTAAACCCACCCTTATCTTCCCTTCGAGCACGGAGACGACTTCTCCCATCATTCGAACCAGGTCTTCGTACTTGTAGGTGTTGTCTGTGAGCCACACAGCTTCTCTTATGGTAAGGATGTCCTTACTGATGTAGCTACAAAAGAAAAAAACATTTCTATGACAAAGGCTTTGGTGTCTTAGAGCAAGTTTCTAATGACAATCGCAGCAATTCACACAAATTATGCACATCCTCGAAACTTTGTCCAAAGCCTACAACTTGACCGCACATTTTGGTGAATCAGCATCATTTTCGGCAATCGAATTTAATCTAATCATGCAGCAGGAGAAGCAAAATGCAACAATATATCGACTCTTTATTGCTTAAACGGCACAATTGTTTAGTTTAGCTTATTAAGGATCCCCATTAGTCTACACTGCAGTGAAAACTATTCTTCCTGGGGTCCAGGCAAAAAACATCACACAATCACAAAACAAAAGATTACAATGCAGTACAACATGATCAAATAATAAAATATTGTAATACAAAAATAGCAACAACAAAGAACCAAAAAAAATTTAAAATACAATAACTTCGAGTTTACATAATGATGTTCATACCAAAGATAAAAAGAGCAATATAAAAAAGGATATATATATTTTTGCAAAAATAAAACAAAGAACCAATGGCCTAAAATGTATACACTTTAGTGTACCAAAGACAAACAATAAGTGACGAAAAAGTACCATCCCTCCATTTTCTACTGCTTGTCCCATAATCAATAAAACCAGTCATGACATTAAATACAATCTAGAATAATCTCTTTCCGCAATACTTCTTCTCTTAGTCTATTCTTAAAACCCACTATGCTGGTGATTGATACCAGATATTGTGGAACTCGATTAATTGTTGTTCTTTGCGTATGTTAGACCTACTTCCGGTTCCGGTCTACGATGCTAGGCTTTCTGAATAATGTGGTATATAAACATTTCCTTCCTAGTTCACATGCTTTTATGTATTCATTTAACCTGTGTTTATCCACGGCAAAGCAATTAAGAACCAATTCCAATTTGCAATGCTGACCAAGCAAAGAGGCAGCATTTACATGACAGAGATGATAATCTCCTATCGTCTCTTATTCACCAACAGAAATGGCCGCTTTAAAATCACTCGCAACCTGTTCACAAATACTTTTAACCTGCGGGGGTAAACGTTTTGGAACATAAGTGAATGTTTAAGATGGACAAACACCTTTTAAGCGTAAAACATACACGGAGAATGTCAACAACTTGTGGACGGCAGAGCAGACAAATGAACATAAGGAAGTCTTTGGTGGCGTTTCTCTCTGTAATTATAATTACTATTATTAGGTATAATAAATTAAAACAGAACAGTAATTTGACAATGAGCTCTGATTGTGTGCTTCTACAGCCATCTAGAGTCTACTTTTATATCTAGGTGGTATAAAACGAGTGAAACATCAATACAGTATTAGTTTTGTTTTTTGGAAATCCGGTGCCTTTTGAGGTTAAGGTTACAAGCAACACTTAAAACATTAAAAATAAATTCATAAAATCCTTGCTTTCAAAAAAAATAAGTAAGTTTTGTCAAAACTTTCTGAAAAATCTGTCGCAAATTCAAGCATTTTAGGCTGCGACAAAGGGACTGAGTTTCCATTGCGACTGTAATGCAACGTTGACTTACCGAGTACAAACCACCATGCAGGCGATCCCCAGCAGCTGAAGGCAGACCTTTGGAACTGAGCGCAGGGCCAAGTAGCGGTCCACGCACCCTACGGTCACGTGCAGCGTCAGGCTGGAGAAGTCCTTCATTGTGGTCACCTCCACGAGCCAGTCCACCAGGATATACCTGCAGGCAAAGATGGCATTGTGATGATTATATAGCCAGTAATAGAGGCGCAAGCAATGGACACCTCCCCTGTAGTTGGTGCTCCTAATTTTATAGATTCAGCTGTTACATTTGCCATCATCATCATTATTATTATTAATCACCATATCATTAATACAGTTACTGACAATTATTGTTGTAGTCGGGTGATCTCATCCCTCCTCTCTGTTGGGTTGAAAAGCAACGTCGCAATACATCACACCAAATGACGTACAAACACATCTAATAGTCCAATTGCGTGATGGTGTGCTGCATTTGCAGGAACATTACACCTTACCTCGCTTTTGTGTAACAACATATTCTGTTCTTGCTATTTTGCAGTAAAACAATCTACTAGCTGGAGGAGTTCTATTTTTATTACCTCATGGTGTCCTTAATGCCTCGCTGGAGGATGTTGTGATTGCCACCCTGCGCTGCCTGCTGAGGGAAGTTAAAAAGCTGTGACACCAAGTCGGAGCAGGCCTTGGCCTCCAAGCCCAGTGGGTTGCCACTGCTGCACACTTTGGCCAGGGAGAGCTGCACATAAAGAGGCAAGCTGTTAGCAGAAGCAAGATGGCGTGTATGATGACTTGTTGGCGAGTGCTTGAAAGTGCTTATTGTGTCTGCACACCAACGTTAGAAGTGCTTAGTCTTAATAATTGCACGCACCTGTGCCTCCCAGCATCCTCTTCCAGCATAGTCCCTGAGGGTTCGAACACACTGGAGGTACCTGCCTGGATCTGACATCTGAAAGTCGCAACAAACAAACCTTCCTATATATCTTCAATAAATTGCAAGCATGTTCATTTATTCAGATTTACTAGTCACTGAATAAGTAAACCTTTTTTGGAGGTCTAATTTAACACACTATAGGGGCACAAATACCTAACATGATTTATGCCATATTATGGCATAAATGATGCTATATTCATAGTCTGTTTTTTTAGTTCTGTATGTATTTATTTTCATTACCGAATTAGCTATCTACAATCGATTCACTTTGGGATTCCATACCCCTCCTTCTCACCTATCAAAAAATGGGAGCATGTTTAACACGGGAAGTAAATAAACATACTCAGTAGTTGCATGGACCAGGATGGACAGTAATAATTGATTGGATTTAGATATTGCCTTTCTCGACCAGGGTCTCTGCAGGTATAAGACTTTTTAAGACCATAAAGATTACAATCCAACACCCATTTCGGTTCGGTTAATTTTCGGTACAGTAAGAAAACAACAAAATATAAATGTTTTGGTTATTTATTTACCAAATTTGTAAACAATGGCATAACATACATATACACACAGGGTCCATTGCCAGGGTTAATGTGGTCAACATATACAAAATAAAAACTATATAAAGATAAGGCTCAGAATGGTTTCTTAACAAAACCTTTCTACAGATTAAGTGCTTTTTTTGATTGATTGATACTTTTATTAGTAGATTGCACAGTACAGTACATATTCCGTACAAATGACCACTAAATGGTAACACCAGAATACGTTTTTCAACTTGTTTAAGTCGAGGTACACGTTAATCAACATTAAACTGACTCTTACCCATTTCACATCGATAGGTAAAAGGCAATATTTATGATTTAGAATAAACTTTCCTGAGCACCGGACGAGAAAGCAGCTCACTAACCGATGTTGTCAACATAGCCACACGAGCTAGTTAGCGCTCTGTGATCACGGCGCCGCTAAAAATACTTTGTCCACGTTAGTGCTTAAAATAACAATATCACTAATACTAGGTTAATAATCAAGTCACAAAATTTAAATGGAGTATTGGTGGCAATAGGCTCCGTTGTAAGCACACTTTTGCTCACATTTATTTAAGACTTAGAATGCATTAAAAAACATACAATTCTTGTCTTCCATAATGATTGTGAATGATACGCAAAATTCCAAAAAAAAGTGCAGTTCCCCTTTATTAATCAGTGGTCAGGGCTGGGCCGATAAGTCAATTACTTGAAGGATATATGAAAATTAACTCAATAATTCTGCGGCCATTGACAAATTGCCATGTTTGTTTTCTTCGTCTATTACATTTTAAACAGGGTACAAGAGGTTTCACTCCGCATTGCTTCCAACACCTGAGCGCGTTTGTTCAATAGCAGAATCAAATGCAGGTATGCGAGCACCCTTTGAGGAAAACTGACAAAAAAAAAGGAACATTTCTATCAGCACGAAAAAATATTTTGAAAAATCAAGACTACATTACCTGCCATTGGGTGCATTTCTACAATTATATTTTAACATTAGAATTTTTTTCATTTAACAATCTCAGTTGGCTGTCTTTTTGACACTTACATGACCCATGTAATGTACCATATAATTTGTAGGTTTTTTTAGGAGATAATTTACTAAACATTACTGAAAATATAGCGTTAAATTCTAAAATGATATAACATGCACGCAAATACGTTTCCCATTTGGCAACTCTATCCTATCCTATAGCTACACCTCTTTGGGTACCGGTAATATACTTCCGGTGTCGTGACCTCTTTTTACATCAGTCACTTAAAAAATATAACTTCTCGCTGGCTACTAATAAATACTCTAGAACTACAAATGGTTCGGAACTTAGAGTGTTCGGATTGTAATCATCCAAATATGATTAACAGCAAAATAGAAAGGTGTCAACGTTGTGGTTATCGATAATTTCCGACCGGGCAGCGGAGGTAGCCTACTTTAGTTCCGTTTTGTAGTTAAGTTATTGCATTCTCAAATCTCGAAACATTTAAAAGCAAGACTGAAGTCTATGCATGTTTTAGATAAAAGTAATTAATAGATTTTTAAGATCTTTCATAATCGTATTTAAGACATTTTATGAGACGTTAGGAGAATTTGAGACATTTTAAGGCCTTAAATTCAAATTGTTGGATTTAAAGTTAAAGTACCCACGATTGTCTCACACACACACACACACACACTAAGTGTGGCGAAATTATTCTCTGCATTTAACCCATCACCTTTGATCACCCCCTGGGAGGTGAGGGGAGCAGTGAGCAGCACCGGTGGCCGCGCCCAGGAATAATTTTTGGTGATTTAACCCCCAATTCCAACCCTTGATGCTGAGTGCCAAGCAGGGAGGTAATGGGTCCCATTTTTATAGTCTTTGGTATCACTCGGCCGGGGTTTGAACTCACGACCTACCTATCTCAGGGCGGACACTTAAGACTTTTTAGTAATTTTTAAGAGCCTGCGGATAACCTGTAGACGCTCACAGTGCTTTACAGTGAGAGCTCTCATTCACACATTGGCAGCCACAGCTGGTATGGGGTCGACTGAAAGAAATGTGGCAGCCAAATTGCCCACCAAACATTCATTTACATTTAGGTGGGATAAGTGCCTTGCCCAAGGACATAAAAGGAAGTAACTGGGACAGCAGAACCAAGGTTTGGAACCAAGAACCATCCATCCATCTTCTTCCGCTTATCCAAGGTTGGGTTGCGGGGGCAGCAGCCTAAGCAGGGAAGCCCAGACTTCCCTCTCCCCAGCCACTTCGTCCAGCTCTTCCCGAGGGATCCCGAGGCGTTCCCAGGCCAGCCGAGAGACATAGTCTTCCCCGTGGCCTCTTACCGGTCGGACGTGCCCTAAACACCTCCCTAGGGAGGCGTTCGGGTGGCATCCTGACCAGATGCCCGAACCACCTCATCTGGTTCCTCTCGATGAGAACCAAGAACCGTAATCTGTTGATTAGTTTGTTCGATCGGACAGAACCCATTTTATAGCCTTATTGCTTATTTTAGTGAAGAGAACTGAACTGTATTTATATAGCACTTTTTCTCTCGTGCGCTTTACATTGAGAAACCCATTATCTACATATAGGCTACATTTATACCAGTGTGTGTGGCACTGGGAGAAAGGTGGGTAAAGTTTCTTGCCCAAAGACACAACAGCAGTGGCTAAGATGGCGGAAGCGGAATTGAACCAGGAACCCTCAAGTTTCTGGCCGGCCGCTCTATCATCTGAGCCACGCCGCCTCTATTTTAGGGAAAATAGTTGAAATAAACAATTGTTCTGCTTGCCATAACCGTCATTCCTAGTTTTGAATATATGCACATCAACATTTAAATTGCAGGTTAATTATGTGCGCATTAAAAAAAATTAAAACAATTATTGGGGTCTGTTACAGCGCGGTGGGGAAACTATGTGCAGGTATTTAAAGTTCTGGGAACTATATGCATCACAGATTTTATCCACTTTAATTAGTTACACTCAATAAACAATAAATTAATCGAAGCAATAGAATATACATCAAAGCTTCTTTTTTGATTGAATTAATCGACTATTTGTTCTACTGCGAGTGTAAACACGAAAACTTTGCTAAGCATGTTTGCAAGACAATACTACCAATAGCATAAATAAGATAAGATGTTTTTTATGTACCGTACAGGTATATCCCCCACCCCACAACTTCAAGCACCTTACGCTTAATATGAAAGATTATTGTAAAACTCACAGCTGCTTTGCGATTGTTCTCCCATAAGAGATAGGAGCTCTGCAAACATCCTGCCTGCGAAGAACCTTCCAACATGGATACAGCTTCGCAACGTTTCTCATCCTCCTGGAGAAAATGGTAGGCAAACAAGCACATGGAATATTCACTGACAAATTATGTGATGTTGAAAAACTTGAGTTTTGGTTAGGAATGCTTTGTCATGTAAACAATGGATGCTAATAGAAACTGTGCTGACCACACCCGGACTGAAACTGAACTGATGAGACTCACCTCAAACAGCTGCAAGACTCTCGCCAAACAGTGCAACAATGGGCCCCTCTTCTCCTGGGCAAACAATACGGACAAAAACACATCAAGAATAAATAAATGTTAACTAATTTACAGTCTATGATGTAAAACTTCCCATTTTTCTGTCCCCCCCCCCTTGCCAATCAGTACAAATCTGGTAGAAGTATACTTTATGGCCCTGGGACTGTATGCACAAACAGCATATTGGTGTTGCCTAAAAAGGAGTAGAAGAGCCCTACCATGTTGCCGTCGCACTCGGCTTTGAGACGGTCAAAGACAACCGCCTTGCAGCAGCTGCCGGTGGGGGACCACGGCGGCCGGATGAACAGCCAGGTGAAAGGATCGGCGGTGGGAGAGCGCAGGCCCTCAGCCAGGCTGAAGAAGTGGGAGGCTTTCCTTCCACAAACGTCCGCCCGGCCCTCATCGCTCAGCAACGCTGTGGCGTACAGGAAAACCACGTGATGAGCGACGATATTGCAGAAGGCAGTCCGCGACAAAAGTCCAATGGTCGTGCAAATTGAAATTTAAAGGGGAACTGTACTCTTTGGGGGGAATTTTAGCTATTGTTCACAATCATTATGAGAGACATGATGACGAATGTATTTTTTTATGCATTCTAAATAATATATAATTGCGATCAAAAGTCTGCTTACAATGGAGTGTCTGGGAGCGGCTCTATTCTGCCTATATCAATCAATTAATGTTTACTTATATAGCCCTAAATCACGAGTGTCTCAAAGGGCTGCACAAGCCACAACGACATCCTCGGCTCAGATCCCACATCAGGGCAAGGAAAAAGTCAACCCAATGGGACAATGAGAAACCTTAGAGGGGACCGCAGATGTGGGGGGACCCCCCACCCCCCCCCCGGGCGACGATATAGCTTTTAAAAACATCTAAACACCCCCATTAAACTTTTTTTATATACATGATAAGTACTGTATATATCTAATGTAGTAATAGCCACATTTATAATATTTAATATTTACGTATTTTGCTCATTTTAGGAATAAGTGCATTAATTCCAAAAACACATCACGTTTGCTGTTTTATTTTATTTTTAAAATCACTGATTGTACCCCGCCTTCCGCCCGATTGTAGCTGAGATAGGCTCCAGCCCCCCCCCCGCGACCCCGAAATGGATAAGGGGTAAGAAATGGATGGATGGATGGATGATTACTACTCACTGCAGACTTTATGACAGCCAACAAACATAACAAAACATCACACACTGTACAAGGTCGGCTGTCATTAGGATGCTGACTCCTAATATGTTCATATATTCCCATTAAGATGAAGAATGACTCATAATCCTCACAAAGAAGAGGGGGGTGAAACGTTGTTCCCGCTATTTCTGGGCCTAAATTGGCTGTCAAAGTGTATCCAAAGTCCTTATACTTCTACGATCAAGGTGAGAGGCATGATTTATGATCTGCAATAAAGTTAGACGAGCAAGGAAACAAGGAAGCAGCTGATCAGTCGATCATGTCCACATTGGCACACAAGCTTGTGGTCACGACGGCACTATAAATAGTCTGTCTGCGATAGCGTTTAGCAATATCACTAATACTTTGTTAATATTCATGTCACAAAATGTAAATGGAGGATTGTTGGCATTTTATGGGCAGAATAGAGCACCTCCCATTGGCTCTGCTGTAAACTGACTTTTATTTACGAGTTAGAAAGCAATAAAAAATACACATCCGTTGTCATGTCTTTCATAATGATTAGGCAAAATTCCAAAAAAGTGCAGTTCCTCTTTCAGAAGTGATTGGTAAAGTATAAGACTTAGACTTCCTTTTTATTGTCATTCAAATTTGAACTTTACAGCACAGATAAGAACGAAATTTTGCTACATAAGCTCATGGTAGTGCAGGATAAAAAAAAGCAATAAGGTGCATATATAAATAATATATAAATATATATATAAAATAAATAAATATATATATATATAAATAAATAGATTACTGTACAGATAAATATATTGCACTTTTTCACATGCGTCCACATTTATGGATGTATGTTATATTGTCTTTTTTTATTCCAGCGAGTTAATCCATTTTGGGGGGAGTTGAGGGGATCATTTAATTTAATTATGATGCGTTCAAGAGTCTTACGGCCTGAGGGAAGAAGCTGTTAAAGAACCTGGAGGTTCTGCTTCGGAGGCTGCGGAACCTCTCTATAAGAAGTGTAGATGGAACCACGTTACATATAAAGTAAACAGTTACCAGGAAATTATAAAGTTGATTAATAAGAGTCTAGAAAGAGGATAATGACATAACCGCAAATGGTGGTTTGTCAGAGGAGGGTGGATTAATCCATGAACTGGTAGTGTGGATACCAAGGGTAGTATCAGTATATAATCGATATGAGTGAGTAGGTAAATATTTCCATTTCCTCAAAATCAGTTTTTGGTCAATGTACTCCGGCTTCCTCCCACCTCCAAAGACATGCACCTGGGGATAGGTTGAATGGCAACACTAAATTGGCCCTAGTGTGTGAATGTGATTGTGAATGTTGTCTGTCTATCTGTGTTGGCCATGCGATGAGGTGGCGACTTGTCCAGGGTGTGCCCCGCCTTCCGCCCGAATGCAGCTGAGATAGGCTCCAACACTCCTCGCGACCCCAAAAAGGGACAAGCGGTAGAAAATGGATGGATGGGTTTACAAACTAAGGGAATAATTCCCTGTACACAGGGAATTATTATAGCCGGACTATAAGGGCAAAAATCGAAGGATAACTTAAATGAGTAGTAGACAATCCTTTCTTTTTTTGTATAATTATTGAGTGCTATTGACTTTGTTCTGCTCAAATAAATAAATTACGTCCTTCGTTGTATTAGTATAAATAGTGTGTTGACATTGTTAAAATTGTTAATAGCACTCACCATACATACATTTTAAAATGTGGAGGTAATAATACATGTGATCTTTATCGGAATTAGCCGATCTCAATCATGGATGATCGGTATTGGCAGGTTAAAACCCTGATCAGAACATTACTAGTAATATATCTTTACATATTGGTGCTTTAATATTATAAAAATTACATTTTCTAAATTACCAATGCAGCTGTCAGTATACTGTGTATCAATAAATATGAATAAATACGGATTGTATTATCTTATATCTAGTGGTTACCTTGCATTTACACTTCCTTCTTGTAAAAATTGCTTGGATTATTTAAAATAGTTTACAAAGGCCACAGTTTGACTCTGGAAAAGATTGTGTCAACATTTGTTTTTTATATAAGAACAAATGCAAGCGTCACAAACGGAATTATGTTCGAATTCGGCAATGACACTCCACATAACGGCAATGACACGCCACATAACGATGTGTCTACTTACGTCCTTCGTTGTACAAATAAGCAATCCCCAACTTCACGGCTGCTTCAAAATTCCCTTTTTCTGCAGCTCTGTGACACAAAGAAATATATATTTGATAAGATTAAATGAAAACTGGATTATTACACACACTCTACCATACTATTGAGATTGTGTTACCTTTCAAATAACCATAAATTGTCGGGGGACGGCCAAGTGTCCCTGAAACTGACCCTGGCCCAAACACTAGGGTGGTTGTCAACAATGTCACGCAACTGAGAATGAACCTAGAAATCAACAGAAGACAACACAAGGAGGCAAAAGATGCTGAAACAGAACACACGTGGGACAACGAGGTGTATATTGCTGGCTAGAAGTTGCACAGGCGTGTTTTGTGTAACCGGGGAGGAAAGACTCACAGCTCTGACAGACAGCAGGTCCTCAGCGGAGAGGCACTGGAGCACACACAGGAGAACCTCCTGGGGAAGACTCAGCAGGGTGACAGCCGGTGTACGCAAGCGGACCCTCTTTCGAAGTGGGATGGAATAGCATTTTGAGCAATGGCAGTGGACTGTGGACAGAAAAGGGCGTCAAGTTAAGACAGCATATTCCCAAGCCAAAACACAAAGAATTTAAACATTCACATAGGCTTGACTGACAACAAGCAAACACAAGATTTCACATCATGGTGAAAATGAGAGCATCCAATTGTCACATTAATGTTAGTCAAATATTTGCAACCCTTTTAAGTTAGCATGCCAGGCCTAAAATGTCAATTATAATTTGATGTGTATCTTTTTACTGCAAAATCAACCCTTTTAAGCGACAAAATACCATACTCTTGATGGCAAAGTGGAATTGTGTGTAGTTAACACTGGTCAAATACCAAATAGTTGGAGGAAAAAGATGGGGGAAAAATAAATGTTTTGTTTTAGTATGTTTTTTGTTTGAGGACAAACATGACACAAACCTTCCCAATTGTTAGAAAACCCACTTTTTAATAAGTTTGTGTGTATACTTCACTGATGAGAGTATTTGATGAACATCATTTGTCCTACTAATTTTGGCGGTTCATGAACTCACCATAGTGTGAACTGTGACGCAACAGTTTGTTTACATGTAAAAATCTTCCACTCCTTCTTTGTCTCATTTTGTCCCCCAAAAGTTTTATGCTGTGCGTGAATGCACAAAGGTGCGCTTTGTTGAGGTTATTGACTTGTGTGGAGTGCTAATCAGGCATATTTGGTCAGTGCATGACTGCAAGCTAATCAATGCTAACATGCTATTCAGGCTAGCTGTATGTACATATTGCATCATTATTATTCTCATTTAATATCCTTTACTTTTATCCTCTTTGTATATAATTTAGTTTTGCATGTCTCATGACACATTATCTGCATGTAAAATTGGCTGCATTTCTGATAGTTGTTTGTTCGCCATGTTGTTCCAGACCACAGCAAACATTGCCTTGCTTGCCAAAAATTGTAATAAATGTTTTAAAAGAAGACAGCCTGTCGTTTTCTTTACCTTGGACACACACATCTATACCTTTGGCCAATAAAAGCCAGAAATTTCCAGGAGTTATCTCACCTTCTGAGTAGCCTCTGATTTACTAATGGTTTCTAATGTTGTAAAAATTTGTAGAATAAAGCCTGCGACACTGTCATTTTGATAGTAGGCTATTATAGCTAATATAGACACTAACGTCGTGTGTTGCCTTCATTATAAGACTTATATACGTCTTTTCGGTTTTTTTGCGGCTCCAGACAGATTTGTTTATGGTATTTTTGGTCCAATATGGCTCTTTCAACATTTTGGGTTGCCGACCCCTGAACTCGGTCATAGGTCCGTATCTTAGTCAGTGAAGCAGCATCCATGTGTGGGAAACACTCTCTGCGGGGGCGCTGCACCAAATTATGCCCCCATCTATTTAGGTAAAACCCCTAAATAATTAAGTTAGTTGTTTTTTTCATAGGTTTTTACAAAAAAAGCCAACAGACTGAATATAAAAGTGGCCAGAATATCATTTTAAATAATCATACTGAAATATGATTATAAAGCTGTCAAGTTTTCCTGGGGGTGAGCAGCACTTTTTTGGGGATATTTAGTTTTGCATGTCTCATGACACATTATCTGCATGTAATATTGGCTGCATTTCTGATAGTTGTTTGTGTGCCATGTTGTTCCAGACCACAGCAAACATTACCTAGCTTGCCAAAGATTGTAATAAATCTATTAAAAGAAGACAGCCTGCCGTTTCCTTTAACTTGGACACACACATCGATACCTTTGGCCATTAAAAGCCAGTCATTTCCAGGAGTTATCTCACCTTCTGAGTAGCCTCTGATTTACTAATGTGTACAGCTCTGGTAATGGGTACATTCGCACCCACCTGCACAAATGTACTTCAAAATGCAACAATCAAAATAAATATGACTTTTTTTGTTGTTTACTAGGACATGCATATATAATATGCATTAGTTTGACCATTTAAAATCAACGATAATAAAAAGGAGATGCTTGGAAATAGCATAAAAATGCCCCAAAAACTTGGAAAAACGTGATTCATAGCGTTACTTTTTGGTGTAACCATCATGAGCGTTCTGTTCAGGTATATTTCTCTTATATTTTGATAAATCAGAATCAGAATCAGAATCAGCTTTATTGTCATTACGCAAGGTAACGAGATTGAGGCCATTCCATACAGTGCGATGTGTGCATGCTAGAAAAACAATGTGCAAATATATAAAATCCTCATATTTATGTATTACTAAATTTAAATACCGTAGGTATTGATCAATCTTTAAACTGTGTGTATTTGATTTCAGTTTGCTTTTGACATCTTATTTAGAATTGTAGTTGAAACTTTTGCAACCTTGTGTTGCGCTTATGATGCCGTAACCAAACTAGATTTCATTTAATGATCTTATTTTGAATATTTATTCCTTTTTTTACATTTAGTATATTTAAATATGAATTTATAAACATTGAATACATTTCAAATATCAATAAAATGCAATTGCCTTCATCTTATAGGGCAGGGGTAGGGAACCTATGGCTCTAGAGCCAGATGTGGCTCTTTTGATGACTGCAACTGGCTCTCAGATAAATCTTAGCTGACATTGCTTAACACGATAAGTAATGAATAATTCAGCTGGTAATCACGGTGTTAAAAATTACGTTCAAAATATAAAACATTCTCACGCATTTTAACCGCACATGTTCAAGAAGTCGCATTAATGGTAAGAAGTATTTTATTTATTATTGGTTAGCTTCAGAATAACAATGTTATTAAAAAGAATAAGAGAATTATTATACTCAAAAAATGTTGGTCTTACTTAAAAATGCACGCATCTAGTTGTATTCAGTGTTAAAAAATATTATATGGCTCTCACGGAAATACATTTTAAAATATTTGGCTTTCATGGCTCTCTCAGCCAAAAATGTTCCCGACCCCTGTTATAGGGTAATAATTTCGCCACACCTAGTGTGTGTGTGTGTGTGTGTGTGACAATCATTGGTACTTTAACTTTAATGTTTAGTTACACCAAGTCACACTAAGCTTCATCACTTTGACTTGTAATATCTCTAATTCTGGTGGTGTTTTATGCTTTTTTCTTTTTGCAACATGCACTATACATATAATACAATAAAGTCCCATCAAAACTTATGTTTCTAGCAATACTTTAACTTTGCTTTTGAAAGTAACACTCCAATGTCCATTAGTGGAGCTGTACACAGCCAGTACAGACTTTTAGGTCACGTGTTGCCTTCATTATGACACTTATATAGGACTTTTAATTTTTTGCAGCTTCAGACAGATTAGTTTTTTGTATTTATGGTCCAATATGACTCTTTCAACGTTTTGAGTTGCCGATCCCTGCACGAAATAGACCATTAATATAGGTTTTCCTGCCTTTGATCAAATGCTTAATACAGTCATCTAATATTTTTATTATGATACACAAATATTCTATCGTGGAATTGTGTGTAGTTAACACTGGTCACCTACCAAGTAGTCAACTCAAGTGGGCGCCCAAATTTCCCTCCTGTGGTTTAAGTGGCATTAACTCCAATTTTAAACATACATTCCATGAACTTTAAACACTTTTACACGTTGCCAACACATAATAACTCACGCAGTTTTATGACTTTTCGGTACTATTCAGGGCGAGATAGTGGTTTGTTGGCTAGTAGCTAACGAGGTAACTGCTAACTCACCAAGTTAAATACGAGTAATTTATGAAAAGCTGATACAAACCGACTCACACGTACATTTATTAAAATATATACAGACATTAAATATAATTAAAATGTTAAAAATGACTTACCACCGGCTTTCATTGCAAGTGGACTCTATGTACAGA
The DNA here is from genome assembly GCF_033978685.3 of Nerophis lumbriciformis. NCBI lineage: Eukaryota > Metazoa > Chordata > Actinopteri > Syngnathiformes > Syngnathidae > Nerophis > Nerophis lumbriciformis. The sequence goes on from NC_084569.2 coordinate 14,191,214, forward strand.
TGTCTTCCCACAGCGGTGCCACTAGCTAGCGTTACAACAGCGGTTAAAGCGGCGAGTGTTAAATACGCAAATTTTAACAGGGCAATTTATGGTAAATATTTTTTATAACAACCAATTTTTCTGGTTGAAGCGATATTAATGTTGGAAATTGTGAGCCGAATTCAAATTCTAGCACGAGTCCTATTAGCCACACCCCGAATATCCCCTTTCGACCCGCCCGCCACGCGTGTTTAAACGCTACATTCGAGCCGATTCGTCCAGACAAGACCCGCCCACATGCGTCTATTCTGTCATGTGATTGGTCGGTGTAAAGAGAGGCTTACTCCCATTGGCCAGATTGGTATAAACTGGGTAATAAAGTGTTTGGATTGGACAGCGTAATAGCGATTCGAAGTACGCGCTCGCCAACGAAACCAATTGTATTGGTTGAGGGGAATACGAGACACGCCCACTGACTCACTTGTATGCTTTGCATTGTGGGATATGCAGTTGTATATATTTCAATTTAAAGGTACCGCGTTTAAAGAGACAGGCACACAGCCAAAGATGAAAAAAATATATTAACTCTAAATAGAAAAATCACTTTAAAATCAACCAGGTCTATATTTTAGTTAAGGAATGAGAGTTGAATATATTAGAAAGACAAAAAATACATATTAAATTGTTTTTTTTTTGAGCAGCTGACTTTATAAATGCAAATTGAGTCCATCCATCCATCCATTTTCTACTGCTTGTCCCTTTCGGGGACGCGGGGGGTGCTGGATCCAACTTTATTAAAATGCTTATTGGCGAAAAACTTTTCTCAACTGATTCAAATCATTACAACATTAATCTTTCATTTAAAAACTAACAAACAGAACACTTTATCTGTGACACCTATCTAACATTTAAAACTGCACTGAAACAGTGGTTGAAAACCAGAAATGTCGATAAATGCTTTAAAATGTAATATCAGAAAATATTGGTATCGTTTTTTTATTATCGGTATCGGTTTTTATTTTTATTTTTTATTTTTATTTTTTTATTAAATCAACATAAAAAACACAAGATACACTTACAATTAGTGCACCAACCCAAAAAAACTCCCTCCCCCATTTACACTCCTTCACACAAAAGGGTTGTTTCTTTCTGTTATTAATATTCTGGTTCCTACATTATATATCAATCTATATCAATACAGTCTGCAAGGGATACATGATTGTGTGTGCTGCTGGTCCACTAATAGTACTAACCTTTAACAGTTAATTTTACTCATTTTCATGAATTACTAGTTTCTATGTAACTGTTTTTATATTGTTTCTTTTTTATTCAAGAAAATGTATTTAATTTATTTATCTTATTTTATTTTATTAATTTAAAAAAAAAGGACCTTATCTTCACCATACCTGGTTGTCCAAATTAGGCATAATAATGTGTTAATTCCAAGACTTTATATATCAGTATTGGTTGATATCGGTATCGGTTGATATCTGTATCTGTAATTAAAGAGTTGGACAATATCTGAATATCAGATATCGGCAAAAAGCCATTATCGTAGGGATGATGTTCGAAACCGGTTCTCCCGGTTGTTTGATAAGAAAAAAACAGTTCTATAAGAAAATAACCAATTCCATGGACTCTAATCTCTTTTTGAGAACCGGTTCCCGTTATCGAGGCCACTATAGTAAAGAAAAAGAGTTGGTTCTTTATTCGAATCCCTGGGATCGAATCCCGTCCCACAAGAAATGCCCTGTGGGACATCACAGGAAATGACGTAGCTCAGTCTAATGACTGAGCTACGTCATTTCCTGTGATGTCACACAAGCAGCAAAAATAATGGACCGGAAAAAACGCCTCAAGGCATGGCTATTCACCTATAGTGATCACAGAGACAAATTGTTTTTGTGTTACTGTATATATTTGTTTTTCTGAAAAATCCCACTTAATATACTTTGGCTAACAACAGTCAATATTTATTTATTTAATTTTTTTAGGGTGGTAACAGACAATATTTATTTATTTAAAAAAAAAAATTCTTTTTCTTATAAAATAAAAGTGAGCTTTTGTTAAACCAAATATTGTGGTTTTTTTCCATATACAACAACCTATCTGGATTCGATAAGAGAATCGATAAGGAATCGGTTCGATAAGAGGATTCGATAATGGGCTCGAACTTGATAATTTCTTATCAAACATCATCCCTACATTATCGGACATCCCTATTGAAAACTAATCAGACATGCACGCACTATTAGATTATTCACTTGTTTTTTTGTTGTTGTTTTTTTGTCCATGCCCTGTGCTTATGGTATGCTTGTAATGTGTAATGTCTTGTGATTTATGTATTGTTTTATATCATGACTTGTTGAATGTTTACTGTATTAACCTGCCTTAAGACAACGGAAGAAAATGAGCTATTGTGCTAACTCCGGCATATTTACATTGTTGCTCTATGTTGATGAATATAGCATTGTCCTAATTCATCCATCCATCCATCCATCCATCTTCCTCCGCTTATCCGAGGTCGGGTCGCGGGGGCAGCAGCCTAAGCAGGGAAGCCCAGACTTTCCTCTCCCCAGCCACTTCATCCAGCTCTTCCCGGGGGATCCCGAGGCGTCACCAGGCCAGTCTTCCCAACGTGTCCTGGGTCTTCCCCTACATCAAATAAATAAATACATTCAAAATGCTTGCAAAAAAACAATTCTTTAAACAACTCAAAACATTCAGTTCTATTTTTATCATTCCCCAGAAAAAAATCATGTTTTCCCTATAATTTCACATTTAAAAAAAATCCCATTGGAATTATCAGAGAGTATATTGGAGTTATTTTAAAACTTGTATGTCCTTGCGTTTATGCTTTCCTATCTTTTTACTTGTTTGTGGTGAAGAGACCTATGTCTCTCAACTGTAGCTGTTTTTAATCAAAGTTGGTTTGATGAAAGAGTATTTCTAATTTCTACATTTCTTAACCCATCGAAACTATTTCAGAATCAAAGCATTCGGCTCATTGACAAAATGTAAATTTTTCCACACCTAAAACGTTCATACTTTTCCCATAGTTCGACATTTTCAACAACACAAATACCCTTCAAGCTTAACAGTTCTTACGCTATTTTTCAACCGACTCAAACCATTGCCGAGTCAAAATTAGCAGCTTGTTCCGATCATTCCCAATTTTTATGTAATTCTAAAATCAACATGCAATTTCTTCAGGAACTTTACTTTAAATAGTGACAAAGTGCTTATACAACAATAAAATACTTAAAATACAAAGATCACAATAAAATACACTATACCATAACATGCAAACTCTATTCATAAAGCCCTTTAAAAACAACCACAGGGTTGTACACCACACAAAAGTAAACACACATACAATCATTTTAAAATGGACTCTAAAATATGTATGTCAAACGCCAAGGAGAAAAATATATTTTTTAAATGTGACAATTTAAAAGGGTCTGCCTAATGTGCAGATTGCAGAGATTGACTTTATAGCAGGGACATTTGACCAAAAAATTTTGGATGCCACTTTTCCAGAAAGCTAAGCACCAGGGGGCCAGATTTCTCCCTTCAATATTGGTCTTATTTTCAATTTTCCGAAGAGCTAGGTTCTCTACAGTGATTACAAAACCCAAAACCAGTGAAGTTGGCACGTTGTGTAAATGGTAAATTAAAACAGAATACAATGATTTGCATATCCTTTTCAATTTATATTCAATTTAATAAACTGCAAAGACAAGATATTTAATGTTTGAACTGAGAAACTTATTTTTTTTTTTTAAATAATCATTAATTTAGAATTTAATGGCAGCAACACATTGCAAAAAAGTTGGCACAGGGGCATTTTTACCATTGTGTTACATGGCCTTTCCTTTTAACAACACTCAGTAAACGTTTGGGAACTGAGGAGACACATTTTTGAAGCTTTTCAGGTGGAATTCTTTCCCATTCTTGCTTGATGTACAGCTTAAGTTGTTCAACAGTCCGGGGTCTAAGTTGTTGTATTTTAGGCTTCATATTGCGCCACACAGGTCTGGACTACAGACAGGCCAGCCTAGTACCCGCACTCTTTTACTACGAAGCCACGCTTTTGTAACGCATCGTCTTGCTGAAATAAGCAGGGGCGTTCATGATAACGTTGCTTGGATTGCTCCAAAACCTGTATGTACCTTTCAGCATTAATGGTGCCTTCACAGATGTGTAAGTTACTCATGCCTTGGGCACTAATACACCCCCATACCATCACAGATGCTGGCTTTTGAACTTTGCGCCTATAACAATCCGGATGGTTCTTTTCGTCTTTGGTCCGGAGGACACAACATCCACAGTTTCCAAAAACAATATAAACTGTGGACTCGTCAGACCACAGAACACTTTTCCACTTTGCATCAGTCCATCTTAGATGACCTCGGGCCCAGTGAAGCCGGTGGCGTTTCTGAGTGTTGTTGATAAATGGCTTTCGCTTTGCATAGTAGAGTTTCAACTCGCACTTACAGATGTAGCGAACGACTGTAGTTACTGACAGTGGTTTTCTGAAATGTTCCTGAGCCCATGTGGTGATATCCTTTACACATTGATGTCGCTTTTTGATGCAGTACCGACTGAGGGGTCGAAGGTCCGTAATATCATCACTTACGTGCAGTGATTTCTCCAGATTCTCTGAACCTTTTGATTATATTATGGACCGGAGATGGTGAAATCCCTAAATTCTTTGTAATAGCTCGTTGAGAAACGTTGTTCTTAAACTGTGACCCTCGTCCCATCCTTGTTGGTGAATGACTGCGCATTTCATGGAAGCTGCTTTTATACCCAATCATGGCACCCACCTGTTTCCAAATAGCCTGTTCACCTGTGGAATGTTCCAAATAAGTGTTTGATGAGCATTCCTCAACTTTCTCAGTCTTTTTTGCCACTTGTGCCAGCTTTTTGGAAACATTTCGCAGGCATCAAATTCCAAAATGAGCTAATATTTGCAAAATATAACAAAGTTTTCCAGTTTGAACGTTAAATATGTTGTCTTTGCGGTCATTTCAATCAAATATAGGTTGAAAAGGATTTGCAAATCATTGTATTCTGTTTTTATTTACCATTTACAAACCCCGTTTCCATATGAGTTGGGGAATTGTGTTAGATGTAAATATAAACGGAATACAATGATTTGCAAATCATTTTCAACCCATATTCAGTTGAATATGCTACAAAGACAACATATTTGATGTTCAAACTGATAAACTTTTTTTTTTTTGCAAATAATCATTAACTTTAGAATTTGATGCCAGCAACACGTGACAAAGAAGTTGGGAAAGGTGGCAATAAATACTGATAAAGTTGAGGAATGCTCATCAAACACTTTTTTGGAACATCCCACAGGTGAACAGGCAAATTGGGAACAGGTGGGTGCCATGATTTGGTATAAAAGTAGATTCCATGAAATGCTCAGTCATTCACAAACAAGGACGGGGCGAGGGTCACCACTTTGTCAACAAATGCGTGAGCAAATTGTTGAACAGTTTAAGAAAAATCTTTCTCAACCAGCTATTGCAAGGAATTTAGGGATTTCACTATCTACGGTCCGTAATGTCATCAAAGGATTCAGAGAATCTGGAGAAATCACTGCACGTAAGCAGTTAAGCCTGTGACCTCAGGCTGTACTGCATCAACAAGCGACATCAGTGTGTAAAGGATATCACTACATGGGCTCAGGAACATTTCAGAAACCCACTGTCAGTAACTACAGTTGGTCGCTACATCTGTAAGTGCAAGTTAAAACTCTCCTATGCAAGGCGAAAACCGTTTATCAACAACACCCAGAAACGCCGTTGGCTTCGCTGGGCCTGAGCTCATCTAAGATGGACTGATACAAAGGGGAAAAGTGTTCTGTGGTCTGACGAGTCCACTTTTCAAATTGTTTTTGGAAACTGTGGACGTCATGTCCTCCGGACCAAAGAGGAAAAGAACCATCCGGATTGTTATAGGCGCAAAGTTGAAAAGCCAGCATCTGTGATGGTATGGGGGTGTATTAGTGCCCAAAACATGGGTAACTTACACATCTGTGAAGGCGCCATTACTGCTGAAAGGTACATACAGGTTTTGGAGCAACATATGTTGCCATCCAAGCAACGTTACCATGGACGCCCCTGCTTATTTCAGCAAGACAATGCCAAGCCACGTGTTACATCAATGTGGCTTCATAGTAAAAGAGTGCGGGTACTAGACTGGCCTGCCTGTAGTCCAGACCTGTCTCCCATTGAAAATGTGTGGCGCATAATGAAGCCTAAAATACCACAACGGAGACCCCCGGACTGTTGAACAACTTTAGCTGTACATCAAGCAAGAATGGGAAATAATTCCACCTGAGAAGCTTAAAAAATGTGTCTGCCCAGTTCCCAAACATTTACTGAGTGTTGTTAAAAGAAAAGGTGATGTAACACAGTGGTGATTGTGAACATGTCCTTTCCCAACTACTTTGGCACGTGTTGCAGCCATGAAATTCTAAGTCAATTATTATTTGCAAAAAAAAAAAAAAAGTTTATGAGTTTGAACATCAAATATATTGTCTTTGTAATGCATTCAACTGAATATGGGTTGAAAAGGATTTGCAAATCATTGTATTCCGTTTATATTTACATCTAACACAATTTCCCAACTCATATGGAAACAGGGTTTGTACACAACGTGCCAACTTCACTGGTTTTGGGGTTTGTATTTTGCCAGTAACAGATGCGGTTCGCTGTTTTTAATAAAATTCCGCAAAAAAGTCAAGTATCATCTCTTGGACACTCTAGTGTTTTTGAGACTCTCCTGGAAAAAAATATTTTTTTGAACTGTTCAACAGCCCAAATGATGAAAGAGAGAGGACCAAAAATGGAACCTTGAGGAACACCACTAGTATAAATAAAGAAGTTGAACAAATGACTACTGACTGCATCTGAAGTAAACAAGCTACAGCCACACCTTAGTTATGTAAATCACATTACACTTAGAAAATTGCTGCAAAAATGTTTGTCTCATAAGATTTGAACTGAACTCGGAGGGCCGGTATGGTGTCATTCCTTGGTCGGATTTGGCCCCCCAGGGCCGCGGTTGAATAGCCCTGCTTTATAGTGGAGTTTTTTTGTGTTGTTCTTCCATTGATGTCTGAATTGCTTTGTCAAGGGAAGAGTAGTAATTGTTTGCTATTGATCTGCACTTCACCCGCTGGCTCAATCCCATCATGTACCTGAAAGGAGTCATACTCTGTGTCATGTCATTTCCTAATAGCGCTGCATTCTACATGCTCTTTTAAGCACGTCAATGTTGTGACCCAGACGTCTCAGGAAAGACTAAGGACATGTGACAACCTTTTCTAGTAGGATGCAGCCACAGTTTCCATAGAAACTCCCCCCAGCTCACTCAATAAAACACAAAAAGAGACCAGTAATGGCTCTGGGAAAAGGAATCAATCAGCACATTCGACCAAAGCTGAAGATAATGGAGGCACTAGCAAAGGGTTTACGGACAATACAGCTGCAATTAGGCTCTATGATGCCGGGCCATGGCGGGGATTTCGTCAAAACAAGGTGATCTCATGTGAGCGCAACATCTGAGACTGTTAAACTAAATCGGGGGTCGGCAACCCGCGGCTTGTGGCTCTTTAGCGCCATCCTTTAAATGGACCCCAACTTAAACAAGTTGAAAAACTTATTCGGGTGCTACCATTGAGTGGTCAATTGTACGGAATATGTACTGTACTGTGCAATCTACTAATAAAAGTCTCAATCAATAAATCAATCAAAGTCCTGGTGGCTGCCTGGAGCCTTTTTAAAAAAGGATTGAAAATGGAAAAAGATGGGGGGGGAAAGTAAATGTTTTGTTTTAGTATGTTTTTTGTTTGAGGACAAACATGACACAAACCTTCCCAATTGTTAGAAAGCCCACTGTTTAATATGTTTGTGTGTATGCTTCACTGATGAGAGTATGTGGTGAACATCGTTTGGTCCTACTAATTTCGGCAGGTTCATGAACTCACCATAGCGTGGACTGTGACGCAACAGTTTGTTTACATGTGAAATCTTCCACTCCTTCTTTGTCTCATTTTGTCCACCACACGTTTTATGCTGTGCGCGAATGCACAAAGGTGCGCTTTGTTGAAGTCATTGAATTGTAGGAGTGCTAATCAGACATATTTGGTCAGTGCATGACTGCAAGCTAATCAATGCTAACATGCTATTTAGGATAGCTGTATATACTTATTGCATCATTATGCCTTTACTTTTATCCTCTTTGTATATAATTTAGTTTTGCATGTCTCATGACACATTATCTGTTTGTAATATTGGCTGCATTTCTGATAAATGTTTGTGTGCCACGTTGTTCCAGACCACAGCAAACCATTTGTTGCCCTGATGTCGTTGTGGCTTGTGCAGCCCTTTGAGACACTCGTGATTTAGGGCTATATAAGTAAACATTGAATGAATTAATACTTCCATGCTGCGTCACGCTCCTTATGCTTCCTGTGCACTTCCTTGCTGCCCATTTTTACCTGCATTCCGCCTGCTGTCTCTGCATCCTGGGGTCCGGACCAACAACACCCGAACCGAAAACGTAACAATACATTTTTTATATTGCACAAAGGCAGACCCACACACTCATGAGACATTTATTTATCACATTTGAAATGTACACACATGTAGGAAATATACAGTACAAATATAAAGTTGTTGCATGTACAGCACAGCATTACCTAGCTTGCCAAAGATTGTAATACATCTATTAAAAGAAAACTGCCTTAACTTGGACACACACATCTATACCTTTGGCCATTAAAAGCCAGTAATTTCCAGGAGTTATCTCACCTTCTGAGTAGCCTCTGATTTACTAATAATTTCTAATGTAAAAATGTGTAGAATAAATATTACATTTCAACATTTCTGTCAACGAAGATTTGCTTCAGCCTGCGACACATAGTTATTTTGATAGTAGGCTATTATAGCTAATGTAGACTTTTAGGTCATGTGTTGACTTCATTATAAGACTTATATACAGGCTTTTCATTTTTTGCGGCTCCAGACAGATTTGTTTTTTGTATTTTTGGTCCAATATGGCTCTTTCAACGTTTTGGGTTGCCGATCCCTGAACTAAATAGACCATTAAGAGAGGTTTTGCTGCCTTTGATCAAATGCTTAATACAGCCAAGAACGCAAACAGCATCTAATATTTTAATAATAATACAAAACTATTCTATACGTTGCAGAATTTAGTTGAAACAATGATTTTTGGCACATTTTGTGTAATATATACTGTATCTTTTTGTGCACTTTCCCCCTTTCAGGCCATCCCAATGATTTGAATTGGATTCAGGTCTGAACTTGAAAAGCAGTTCTCCCATTTTTGGGATGTATTGTTATGCTGAAAGGTGACATTCATCTTCAGCCAAAAAAATTATTCTCTTATCTTATCCACATTTTGTGACATTCAATATCGCTGACAGCCAACTGAGTCCGGGAAAGGTCCTGGAGATGGCTCGGCGGATGAGATGAACTTCGGTCTTGTTTCCTGTCATCTGTGCTGAGCCTCACAGAGCAACCGAGCGCTTCCACAACATGTGCACTCTGGCCCTGTTAGCCTTCACACCCACTTTGTTCAAATGTAAACATCCACAGCTGTTTCCCAGCACCAGTCTTCACTGGTAATTTCAGCACAAACACAGTAAAACAATAACATGTTCAAAATAGAGCATTTAAAAAGTGCACAGGTTTCAAATAAGGCCCAGGAGCTTAGGAAAACATGATCAAAAATTAATCACAAATGCCTCAAAGGGCTCCACAAACCACAACGACATCCCTGGCTCTGATCCCACATCCGGGCAACAAAAAACTCAATGAGAAACCTTCGAAGAAACTGCAAACCTGGGTGACCGGTGCAATAGATGCCCAGTGGATACGGTAAATAATGTGAGAGTCCAGACCATTGGGAGGTCAGCAGGGGATCCTCTTGCATGTAGACTAGCCGGCGCGCCGAGACGTCACCGACTGATGCATACAGGAGTGGTCCATGCCTGGTCCCAACTTTATAATGTGAGAGTCCAGTCCATAGGGAGTCAGCGGGGGTTCTTCTTAAATGTAGACAAGTCAGCAGTGCAGAGACGTCACCGACTGATGCACAGAGAAGTGGTCCACCCCGAGTCCCGACTTAGAACAGCAGCGCCTCCTCTGTGGAAACTGATCCGGGGTCATTTAAAAACCTCTCCACGCAGGAGAGAAGGCAGAGCAGAAAAGAGAGAGGGCAGATCAACTGGTCTAAAAAAAAGTTATATTTAAAGGCTCTGGCGTATGAATTAGTTTTATAATTAGACTTCATTGATTCTACTCTAACTGTTAACGATAGAGCATTCCAGGGTAATGGCGCCTGAATAGAAAACGCTCTATAGCCCGCAGACCTTTTTTGGGCTCTGGGAATTACTAATAAGCCATTTTCAGGTCTCCCTATGTCTAGCATTAAAAGATTATAGTTGGTACAAAATGCGGCTGCTAGATTTTTGACAAGAACAAGAAAGTTTGATCATATTAGGCCTATACTGGCTCACCTGCACTGGCTTCCTGTGCACTTAAGATGTGACTTTAAGGTTTTACTACTTACGTATAAAATACCAAAAGGTCTAGCTTCATCCTATCTGGCTGATTGTATTGTACCGTATGTCCTGGCAAGAAATCTGCGTTCAAAGAACTCTGGCTTATTAGTGATTCCCAGAGCCCAAAAAAAGTCTACGGGCTATGGAGCGTTTTCTATTCGGGCTCCAGTATGCCCTCCCGGTAACAGTTAGAGATGCTACCTCAGTAGAAGCATTTAAGTCCCATCTTAAAACTCTTTTGTATACTCTAGCCTTCAGATAAGCCACTTTTTAGACCAGTTGATCTGCCTTCTCTCTTTTCTGTTCTGCCCCCCTCTACTGCGTGGAGAGGTAATCAGGTGACCACGGATCAGCCTCCACGGAGGAAGCGCTAGCTGTTCAAAGTCGGGACTCGGGTTGGACCACTTCTCTGCGCATTAGTTGGTGACGTCTCTGCGCTGCTGACTTGTCTCCATTCAATATGATCCCCTGCTGGTCTCCCAATGGACCGGACTTTCACATGAAGTCGGGACCCGGGGTGGACCACTCCTTTTGCATCAGTCGGTGACGTCTCTGCTCCCGACATGTCTACATGCAAGAGGATCCCCTGCTGGCCCCACTATGGACTGGACTCTCACATTATTAACTGTAACTGTCAGAAAAAGTGTGTGTAAATTATCAAAAAAGTTTCCGTTTGCTCAGTTCCCAGTGAACAGACGAAAGCTGTCTTTGTTGCACCAAGCCAAAGGCTTGGAAAATTCCGCTGTGTACGATGGGAGGAGACGGGAGGGGTTATCTATTGTGATCAAAGACCTGCCCAAGCTCGATCGAGGACCAGCCCAAGCCCGAGGCATCTTTTTCTTTTGTGTTAATGTGACCGAAAACAATGGCTGTTTACATTCCTTTAGAAACAACTGTTGTTATGTAAACAGGGAAAGTCCAAATAAAAAGAGGTGGCGTACAATCTTTCGCCAGAGCGTGCTGGAGACTGTACAAGAGTACAGCCCAGACGTTTCTTCTCAAATTGAGCCAAATTTAATTCTGTCTCGTTTAATAGATGTCATCAGTGTTTGAACCTGACAGTAACCACTTGGCATCCATTGCACCTGTCACCCAGGTGGGGGTCCCCTTCCCAGGTTTCTGGTTGTTCCCATTGGGTTGAGTTTTTCCTTGCCCTGATGTGGGATCAGATCCGAGGATGTCGTTGTGGCTTGTGCAGCCCTTTGAGACATTTGTGATTGAAGGCTAAATAAGTAAACTTTGATTGATTGATTGATTGAGAGAAGGTCCGTCGATCACTTTATTGAGCAAAACTCTTAATTGTCAGTCGTATAACCACACCGAAAAAAAACATTAGGAAAAAATGACTATCCCGCGAAACTGGTCATTTTTTGCCGTAGAAACCAGGCCAAAACCAATTCTCCGTCATCTGTCATATCAACAGCAGCTGCTCTCTCTCTCTCTCGCACTTGTGCCAACAGACGCACTCATTCGACTCAGCCTCTGATGCGTTTCGGCCACACAAAAAGTCAAACAACTCCAACAGCGCACAAACCGTACATGCTAGGTCGTTTCATTATGATGCGGTTCACACACAGCCAATCAATGTCATTAACTCAATCTCAATCAATCAATCTTTATTTATATAGCCCTAAATCACAAGTGTCTCAAAGGGCTGCACAAGCCACAACGACATCCTCGGAACAAAGCCCACATACGGGCAAGGAAAAACTCACCCCAGTGGGACGTCGATGTGAATGACTATGAGAAACCTTGGAGAGGACTATTAACTGTGTGTTAAGCATACTTGCCAACCTTGAGACCTTCGATTTCGGGCGGGTGGCGTTGTTAAGAGGGGAGGAGTATATTTACAGCTAGAATTCACCAAGTCAAGTATTTCATATATATATATATATATATATATATATATATAAATATACACGAAATACTCAAGTATTTAATATATATGTATATATATATATATATATATATATATATATATATATATATATATATATATATACTCAAGTATTACATATATATATATATATATATATATATGAAATATTGACTTTCAGTGAATTCTAGCTATATATACATATATATTTATTTTATTATGTATATATATATATATATATATATATATATATATATATATATATATATATATATATATATATATATATATAAGAAATACTCAAGTATTTCATATATATATATATATATATATACCGTATATATATATATATATGAAATATTGACTTTCAGTGAATTCTAGCTATATATATATATATATATATATATATATATATATATATATATATATATATATATATAGTATAGCAGTTGTGCACTTTACTCTCTAAAAGCCCTAGATGTTATTGTCACATATGCATGTACAGCTCAGTGGCCTAGTGGTTAGAGTGTCCGCCCTGAGATCGGTAGGTTGTGGGTTCAAACCCCGGCCGAGTCATACCAAAGACTATAAAAATGGGACCCATTTCCTCCCTGCTTGTCACTCAGCATCAAGGGTTGGAATTGGGGGTTAAATCACCAAAAATGATTCCCGGGCGCGGCCACCGCTGCTGCCCACTGCTCCCCTCACCTCCCAGGGGGTGATCAAGGGTCAAATGCAGAGAATAATTTCGCCACACCTAGTGTGTGTGTGTGACAATCATTGGTACTTTAACTTTAACTTTTTAACTTTTAGATGGCAGTATTGTCCTGTTTAAGAGTGTCACAACATTGCTGTTTACGGCAGACGAACTGCTTTACGGTAGACGAAAACGTGACTGCTGTTGTTGTGTGTTGTTGCCGCGCTGGGAGGACGTTAATGAAACTGCCTAACAATAAACCCACATAAGAAACCAAAAACTCGCCCTCCATCATTCTACAGTTATAACGTGATTGGGCAGGCACGCTGTTTATATTGTGGGAAAGCGGACGTGAAAACACGTGTCGACACGTCACTCAGGTCCGCATGGAGCTGGAGGGGGCGTGGCCTCCAGCTCCGCCTGAATTTCGGGAGATTTTCGGGAGAAAATTTGTCCCGGGAGGTTTTCGGGAGAGGCGCTGAATTTCGGGAGTCTCCCGGAAAATCCGGGAGGGTTGGCAAGTATGGTGTTAAGCATGCATGTCGCCGTTTTGTGTAGCAAATTTAGGAGAGGTACTGTAAATGCTTGAATTTTAAATTGTTAATTCATGAATATAAATCATGAAATTATGTCACTCGATTACAGAAATGATAATAACAACTGTAATGCTATACTTTTCAGACAGAAAGTTACAGGAATGTAACATCTCATTGTGCAACATGTGAATGTTTTAAGGGGAACTAAATTTGATCTTCAAAAGGTGGTACAAATTATTTCCAAAGTGCCATTTGTAAACTACACTACAGTATTTTGGACAATATACATTCAAAGACAATTAAATATCTGAAAAAATTTGCGTGGTGACAACAAAATATATTTAAAAAAAATAAGTCTAATGTGGCTTAATGTGGTCCTGATGTGGCTTCATCTGGCCAAGATCTTCAGCACTCACTGGATCGGTTCGCAGCTGAGTGTGAAGCGACTGAGATGGGAATCAGCACCTCCGAGTCCGAGTCCATGGTTCTCGCCCGGAAAAGGGTGGAGTGCCATCTCCGGGTTGGGGAGGAGATCTTGCCCCAAGTGGAGGAGTTCAAGTACCTCGGAGTCTTGTTCACGAGTGAGGGAAGAGTGGATCGTGAGATTGACAGGCGGATCAGTGCGGCGTCTTCAGTAATGCGGACGCTGTATCGATCCGTTGTGGTGAAGAAGGAGCTGAGCCGGAAGGCAAAGCTCTCAATTTACCGGTCGATCTACGTTCCCATCCTCACCTATGGTCATGAGCTTTGGGTTATGACCGAAAGGACAAGATCACGGGTACAAGCGGCCGAAATGAGTTTCCTCCGCCGGGTGGCGGGGCTCTCACTTAGAGATAGGGTGAGAAGCTTTGAGGAACTCAAAGTAAAGCCGCTGCTCCTCCACATCGAGATGAGCCAGATGAGGTGGTTCGGGCATCTGATCAGAGGTGTTTCGGGCATGTCCGACCAATAGGAGGCCACGGGGAAGACCCAGGACACATTGGGAAGACTATCTCTCCCGGCTGGCCTGGGAACGCCTCGGGATCCCCCGGGAGGAGCTGGACGAAGTGGCTGGGGAGAAGGAAGTCTGGGCTTCCCTGCTTAGGCTGCTGCCCCCGCGACCTGACCTAGGATAAGCGGAAGAAGATGGATGGATGGATGGGAGTCTAATCAACCAAAAATTGTACAACCCCCCCTGCAGTACCTCTACACTCCTGTGGTGGGTCAAGGCCAACAAGATCATAAAATTGGATTAATTTATTCCCAAAAGTGTATCATCTTCATCAGAACGTGTCTCTTGCTGCACTGCTTCCAGTATGTTAGATTAAAAAAAAAAAATCAATCAAATCGTATTCCAATGCAATTCGCCCAGTTCCTTCAGAATCGGGTGTGCAGGTCCAGCTCACTTAATTATATTAGCATGGGGCTCTTTCTTTAATTAATCAGATTTCGAAATGGCCTTATAGGGGTGGTAATTAACATTTTATTGCAGTTTTGATGTTTTCGTCATGTTAGATGCAGTGTAGAGGTGTCCGATAATGGCTTTTTTGCCGATATCCGATATTCCGATATTGTCCAAATCTTAATTACCGATTGCGATATCAACCGATACCGATATATACAGTCGTGGAATTAACACATTATTATGCCTAATTTTGTTGTAATGCCCCGCTGGATGCATTAAACAATGTAACAAGGTTTTCCAAAATAAATCAACTCAAGTTATGGGAAAAAAATGCCAACATGGCACTGCCATATTTATTATTGAAGTCACAAAGTGTATTTTTTTTTTTAACATGCCTCAAAACAGCAGCTTGGAGTTTGGGACGTGTTCTCCCTGAGAGAGCATGAGGTTGGAGGGTTGCGGGGGGTGTATATTGTAGCGTCCCAGAAGAGTTAGTGCTGCAAGGGGTTCTGGGTATTTGTTCTGTTGTGTTTATGTTGTGTTACGGTGCGGATGTTCTCCCGAAATGTGTTTGTCATTCTTGTTTGGTGTGGGTTCACAGTGTGGCGCATATTTGCAACAGTGTTAAAGTTTTTTATACGGCCACCCTCAGTGTGACCTGTATGGCTGTTGACCAAGTATGTCTTGCATTCACTTGTATATGTGAAAAGCCGTAGATATTATGTGACTGTTCCGGCACGCAAAGGCAGTCCCTTCAAGGTTTATTGGCGCTCTGTACTTCTCCCTACGTCCGTGTACACAGCGGCGTTTTTAAAAAGTCATACATTTTACTATTTGAAACCGATACCGATAATTTCCGATATTACATTTTAAAGCATTTATCGGCCGATATTATCGGACATCCCTTATGCATTGTGTTACATTTGGTTAGAACAGCAAATTTACAGGAAAGCTTCCACCAGCAATTACTAGTGGAAGTTTGAAAATGCAGCCATATTGGCAACCATGAATTGAAAGATAAAGGGCAGTCACATTTCATGTTTGCCATCAGTCATTTTGCTTTCAGCTCCGTGCTATTTCCGTTTGCAGCTGTTTGAGGAAATGATCCATGAAATGATCCAGAGCAGCCAGACCCTTGTGTTGTGTCACAACAAGTTCCGCTTCTGGCTCTATGGTTATCGTCACACTTTTCCTCCTTGACGTCCCTGCGTACCTTTTTTTTTAGTGGCATTATAAAAACACACAAAAAAACAAAGAAAAACATAAAACATACTGGTTTTGTTGGACTTTTGAGGTGTAATTTTCCCGAAAATATTTAGTTAAACTCCAAGATTTGCAACTTCCTGTAGAGCTTTTTGACTAATCTAAACAGTTACACAGATGGAAATGCCATTTTTGTGTACACTGGAACCTTGCATCAATCATTATTTTGTTTCTTTTTGACTTTTTGGATTGAAGTCTTGGAAAGCTAAGGAGAAAAAACATCAAATATTTTATACTTTTAGTTAGTGAAACTATAAGTGTGTATAGTCTTATAATCATGTGAGGATGTAAACTATATATTGTTATGTACGGTATACAGTTGTGTATCAGATGATTGTGCATTGTTGTTGATTATGAATCAGGTAATTATATTAAGGAATTTTGTAAGCTTTGTAAAAAGGTCTCTTTAATAGAAAAACATTTTTGATTTTTCCAAAAGACTCTTTGGTTTTTAGTGTACTTTTTTTTTTTTTTTTTTTTAAATGATCTTGATAGAGAAGATTGTTGATATTATTTTTGTGTTTGAAATAAAATACATGAGAATGGAGAAAAAAATATGTTGTGTCTCAGGACAATCATTATTAGTTTATGGTATTTTGTTCCATTTTCTGTTTGCCTCCTTTTTGCCACTACTTCTGTCTAAGCCAGGGGTCGGCAACCCAAAATGTTGAAAGAGCCATATTGGACCAAAAATACCAAAAAAAAATCTGTCTAGAGCCGCAAAAAATTAAAAGTCCTATATAAGTGTTATAATGAAGGCAACACATGATGTAAGTGTCTATATTAGCTGTATTAGCCTACTATCAAAATGACTTTAAAAGTCTAATATAAGTGTTGTAATGAAGGCAACACATGATGCAAGTGTCTATATTAGCTATATTAGCCTACTATCAAAATTACTTTAAAAGTCTTATATAAGTCTTATAATGAAGGCAACACATGATGTAAGTGTCTATATTAGCTATATTAGCCTATTATCAAAATGACTTTAAAAGTCTTATGTAAGTGTTATAATGAAGGCAACACATGATGTAAGTGTCTATATCAGCTATAATAGCCTACTATCAAAATGACTTCAAAAGTCTTATAATGAAGGCAACACATGATGTCAGTGTCTATATTGGCTGTACTAGCCTACTATCAAAATGACTTCAAAAGTCTTATAATGAAGGCAACACATGACATAAGTGTCTATATTAGCTATAATAGCCTACTATCAAAATGACTATAAAAGTCTTATATAAGTGTTATAATGATGGCAACACATGATGTAAGTGTCTATATCAGCTATACTAGCCTACTATCAAAATGACTTCAAAAGTCTTATAATGAAGGCAACCCATGACGTAAGTGTCTATATTAGCTATAATAGCCTACTATCAAAATTACCATAAAAGTTTTATATAAGTGTTATAATGAAGACAACACATGATGTAAGTGTCTATATTAGCTATATTAGCCTACTATCAAAATGACTTTAAAAGTCTTATGTAAGTCTTATAATGAAGGCAACACATGACGTAAGTGTCTATATTAGCTATAATAGCCTACTATCAAAATGACTATAAAAGTCTTATGTAAGTGTTATAATGATGGCAACACATGATGTAAGTGTCTATATCAGCTATACTAGCCTACTATCAAAATGACTTCAAAAGTCTTATAATGAAGGCAACACATAACGTAAGTGTCTATATTAGCTACAATAGCCTAGTATCAAAATTACCGGTACTATAAAAGTCTTATATAAGTGTTATAATGAAGACAACACATGATGTAAGTGTCTATATCAGCTATACTAGCCTACTATCAAAATTACTTTAAAAGTCTAATATAAGTGTTGTAATGAAGGCAACACATGATGTAAGTGTCTATATTAGCCTACTATCAAAATTACTTTAAAAGTCTTATATAAGTGTTATAATGAAGGCAACACATGATGCAAGTGTCTATATTAGCTATATTAGCCTACTATCAAAATTACTTCAAAAGTCTTATAATGAAGGCAACACATGATGTCAGTGTCTATATCAGCTATAATAGCCTACTATCAAAATTACTTCAAAAGTCTTATAATGAAGGCAACACATGATGTCAGTGTCTATATCAGCTATAATAGCCTACTATCAAAATTACTTCAAAAGTCTTACAATGAAGGCAACACATGATGTCAGTGTCTATATCGGCTGTACTAGCCTACTATCAAAATGACTTCAAAAGTCTTATAATGAAGGCAACACATGACGTAAGTGTCTATATTAGCTATAATAGCCTACTATCAAAATTACTATAAAAGTTTTATATAAGTGTTATAATGAAGACAACACATGATGTAAGTGTCTATATTAGCTATATTAGCCTACTATCAAAGACTGACGCAAATCTTCGTTGACAGAAATGTTGTATTTAAATTTTTATTCTACACATTTTTGCAACATTGGAAATCATTAGTAAAATGGACGCTTCTCACAGGATGAGATAACTTCTGGAAATTACTGGCTCAGAATGGCCAAAGGTATAGATGTGTGTGTCCAAGTTAAAGGAAACTGATTTATTGCAATATTTGCAAGCTGGGTAATGTTTGCTGTGGTCTGGAACAACATGGCGCACAAACAACTATCAGAAATGCAGCCAATATTACATACATATAATGTGTCATGAGGCATGCAAATATAAATTAAATACACAGAGGACATAAGTAAAGGAAATTAAATGAGCTCAAATATAGCTACAAACGAGGCATAATGATGCAATATGTACATACGGCTAGCCTAAATAGCATGTTAGCATCAGTTAGCTTGCAGTCATGCATTGACCAAATATGCCTGATTAGCACTCCAGCAAATCAATAAAATCAACAAAGCTCACCTTTGTGCATTCACACACAGCATAAAACGTTTGGTGGACAAAATGAGACCAAGAAGGAGTGGCAACACGTCTTCCCGTGGCAGCGTCGGAGAAAGTTGTACATGTAAACAAACTGCGATGAGTTCAATAAGTAGGACAAAACGGTGCTTGTCAAATACTCTCATCAGTGAAGCATGTTTAATATAAACAGTGGGATTTCTAACAATTAGGAATGTTTAGGTCATGTTTGTCCTCCTACAGAAAATAAATTAAAACTAAAAATATATTTTTTCCATTTTCACACATCTCTGAAAGAGGTCCAGGGAGCCACTAGAGCGGCGCTAAAGAGCCGAAAGCTTTGACACCTGTTTCTGACTGGCAACCAGCACACACCTGGATGATTTTTACTTGTCATCCCATCGGGTTGAGTTTTTCCTTGCCCTGATGTGGGATTTGAGCCGAGGATGTCGTCGTGGCTTGTGCAGCCCTTTGAGACACTCGTGATTTAGGGCTATATAAGTAAACA
Source organism: Nerophis lumbriciformis (assembly GCF_033978685.3). Lineage (NCBI taxonomy): Eukaryota > Metazoa > Chordata > Actinopteri > Syngnathiformes > Syngnathidae > Nerophis > Nerophis lumbriciformis. Next base: position 14,210,934 of record NC_084569.2, read on the forward strand.
TTGAATGAATGAATGCTTCCTGTGCACTTCCTTGCTGCCCATTTTTACCTGCATTCCGCCTGCTGTCTCTGCGTCCTGGGGTCCGGACCAACAACACCCGAACCGAAAACGCAACGATACATTTTTTTTTATATTGCACAAACGCAGACCCACACACTCACGAGCCATTTATTTATCACAACATTTGAAATGTACACACACGTAGGAAATATACAGTACAAATATATAAAGTCGTTGCATGTACAGCACCAAAAATATTAGAGGGCACATACAAACGGATTTAACGGCACGAGCATAAAGCATCGGGGGTGAAGAACAGTAGACGGTTACCCCCACCCCACTTACACAGCACAGAGGTAGACTTTCCCTCAATAGTTCCACTTTAAAGGCATAAGGGAAAATAAAAGAAACTGGTCACTTGTCATCAGTGTATAAGCGCACAATAGCGCCACAATGGTACACATTAGCTATAAATTACTCCCCCCCCCAAAAAAAAGTGAGTTAAGCTACAAACCAAAATACTGCACGACCGATTAGGGCAGGCCTGGGCAATTATTTTGACTCGGGGGCCACATTTGGAGAAAAAAATGTGTCTGGGGGCCGTTATATCTATTTTTAGGAAAACTAATACAAAACCTCACAATAATGTCTTGATTGAATGCTAAAAACTTTATGACAGACCGCCTTAAAAAAACGTAATGGAATTTTTGAATTTTTCTATGAACGATAAAACACTGAATATTGACAAAATATGAACATCACACCCCCTTTCGATCGACATATTTCACAATCAAGTGAAACGCAACAAAATAAACCCACCTACAATCTGATATATCTGATATTTGCTGAATTCCCCCCAGGGATCAATAAAGTACTTTATATTCTATTCTATTCTATATATCAGTGTTTTTCAACCACTGTGCCGTGGGAGATTATCTAATTTCACATATTTGGGTTAAAAACATTTTTGCAAACCAGTAATTATAGTCTGCAAATGATGTGTTGTTGTTGTTGAGTGTCGGTGCTGTCTAGAGCTCGGCAGAGTAACCGTGTAACACTCTTCCATATCAGTAGGTGGCAGCCGGTAACTAATTGCTTTGTAAATGCAGGTAAAAAGGTGTCTTATGCTTAAACAAAAAATAAACAAAAGGCAAATGCCCTTAAGAAAAGGCATTGAAGCTTAGGGAAGGCTATGCAGAATGAAACTAAAACTGAATTGGCTACAAAGTAAACAAAAACAGAATGCTGGACGACAGCAAAAACTTACTGTGGAGCAAAGACGGCGTCCACAATGTACATTCGGACATGACATGACAATCAACAATGTCCCCACAAAGAAGAATAAAAACAACTGAAATATTCTTGATCGCTAAAACAAAGTAGATGCGGGAAATATCGCTCAAAGGAAGACATGAAACTGCTACAGGAAAATACCAAAAAAAGAGAAAAAGCCACCAAAATAGGAGCGCAAGACAAGAACTAAAACACTACACACAGGAAAACAGCAAACAAACTCCAAATAAGTCATGGCGTGATGTGACAGGTGGTGACAGTACACCTACTTTGAGACAAGAGCTATAGTGATGCATGCTTGGTTATGGTTTAAATTCATATCCAACAATTGCGACAATGACTTTTTACTGTCAACTGAGTTTATGATTTCTGCTGGTGGTGTGCCTCCGGAATTTTTCAACGCAAAAAAATGTGCCTTGGCTCAAAAAAGGTTGAAAAACACTGCTATATATCACTAAGCTTTAGAACTTTGTTGTGAAAATCTCCTTCCGCGTCTGTGGAAACGCTTCCCGCCCACACTGCTTGGTGCCTCATCATTTTTTTATTTGTTTTTATTTTTGCTCTATGCTTTTTTAACCTGTAAAACACTTTGGTTCAATTTAAAAGTTGTTGAAAACGTGCTATATAATTAAAGTTGACTTGACCTGACTTGACTCATCTCAGCTGTTGTGACGTAGATTACCATAGTAACTAATTAGATGACCATAGTAACTAATTAGATGACCATAGTAACTGGTAAATCATCCATAAGCGCAGATTCCAACCATTGAAATACTTTGTATAGTTCAGGGGTCGGCAACCTTTACCAGTCAAAGAGCCATTTTGACCAGTTTCACAAATTAAAGAAAACAATGTGAGCCACAAAATTATTTTGAAATTTAAAATGAAATAACACTGCATACAAAGTTTTTTTTCTTGCTTTGTGCTATGTATAAACCAAGAGTCTCAGACACGCGGCCCAGACCTTAATATGAAAATTGAGTTTTAGCGCGGCCCGCGGGTTTTATATGAATGGCGCGTGACAGCGTCATACTTGTCAACCCTCCCGATTTTTCCGGCAGACTATGATTGTCAAGGCAACTGTTATCTCGAACGTGCCGTGATGGTACAGCATTTAGCGCCCGCTAAAATCAGCGTGCCGGCCCAGCCACACGTTGTATAGGGCTTCTGCTTGCTCAAGTAAGTGACAGCAAGGCATACTTGGTCAACAACCACACAGGTTACACTGACGGTGGCTGTATAAAAAACTTTAACACTCTTACTAATAATGCGCCACACTGTGAACCCACATCAAACAAGAATGACAAACACATTTCGGGAGAACATCTGCACCGTAACACAACAGAACAAATACCCAGAATCCCATGCAGCCCTAACTCTTCACCTCAACCGACGCACAGAGGGGGGGTTGATGTGTGAGGGAGCAGGGTTGGGGTGGGAGCGGGGTTTGGTGGTAGCAGGGGTGTATAATGTAGCCCGGAAGAGTCAGGGCTGCATGGGATTCTGGGTATTTGTTCTGTTGTGTTTATGTTGTGTTAAGGTGCAGATGTTCTCCCGGAATGTGTTTGTCATTCTTGTTTGGTTTTGGTTCAAAGTGTGGCGCATTATTAGTAAGAGTGTTAAAGTTGTTTTAAATGGCCACCGTCAGTGTAACCTGTGTGGCTGTTGACCAAGTATGCCTTGCTGTCACTTACGTGCGCAAGCAGAAGATGCATATAACAAGAGGCTGGGTTGGCACGCTGTTTATACAGATTGTAGAGGGCGCAAAGAGCCGCATGCGGCTCCGGAGCCGCGGGTTGCCGACCCCTGGTATAGTTGAAGACTTACGGTCATTTGAAAACATGACTGCACATCATAATGGCAGCTACACTTTCCATCTTAAAGATCTAAAAAAATTATTTGGGAATGTCCGGCGGGCCGCATGTGGCCCCCGTGCCTTAATTTGCCCAGGTCTGGATTAGGGCATGAAACATGACGCACAAACAAATACTTTGCATGAATAAAAACAGACGGAATGTCACACATTCTGGATTTTAGATTTTGTCGTTACATTCAGTTTACTAAAATCACAAAGAAAATGCACATTTTAGCTGCAAAAAGGTGACTGCGGCCTTCAGGACTGACTTTGGCATTGTGTGGTAGCTGCTACCTAAATGCATAGACTTAACTGTAGTCAGGCATCACTAATGTGGCGGTGATCAATGATTTTTAAGGGTAAAAAAGCGCATGGCGGCCTCACTCCAGGTGGATTTCAGTCTCGATATGTACATTCATTTATTCCATTGCACTTCCAATGTGATGTGTGTGTATGGATCTTTGACGAGAATGTTCTAAGAAGACAATATAAATGTGTGTTGTAAAGTTATGTGAAAATAGTCGTGAAGTTATGAAACAGTAGTGATATTTTTTGGGACAAATATGGTAATATAATTTTATTGCAAGGAAAAATTTAAGTGAGGAAAAAATGAGGAAAAATTTAATTTTGAGAGAAATATCGTATTACTAAAAGTAAAAAAAACATCTATGTGGAAAATGTCGTTAAGTTATAAAATGAAAGTATAGGATTTTTTTTTTGAAAAATGTGGTAATATTACTAAAAGTGAAAACAAATCTAATCAGAAGAAAAAAGTTGTAAAGTTACGTGAAAATAGTCGTAAAGTTATAAAACGGTAGTGGTATTTTTGGGGATAAATATGGTAATTTAACTTCATTACGAGGAAAAAATTGAAGTCATTTGGAAAAAATGCGAAATAAGTGTTATTTTTTGAGAGAACTTTTGTATTACTAAAAGTGTTATTTTTTGAGAGAACTTTCGTATTACTAAAAGTTGAAAAGAAAAATATGAGTGTAAAATGTCGTAAAGTTATAAGACAAAAGTATAGGATTTTTTGAGAAAAATGTGGTAAGCACAAAAAATCGACATATGAAAAAAGTTGTAAAGTTGTGTAAAAAAAGTTGTAAAGTTAGGAGAAGAAAGTGTTTTTATAGAGAAATGTGAAAAATAGGTAAACATTTTTTTAAAAAGTTTTGTGGAAAAAGTCTTAAAGTTAGGACAGCAAAGTGGATTTTTTTTAAGTGAAATGTCATAACATTTGTAAAACTGGGGGAAAAAATGTACCAGTTAATACAGGAAATACAAATTAAAAGGAAAGAAAAAAGGAAAAAAAAGGAAAACAATTATTACAAGAAAAGGTTTTTAAAGTTACGTGGAAAAAGTCTTAAAGCTATGAGAAAGAAGTGGTGCTTTTTTGGAGAAATGTGGTGAAAGTAAAAAAAAAAAACAATTTTATGGAAAAAAAGGTCGTAAAGTTATGAGAATGAAGTGGATTTTTTTTTTTAAGAAATGCGGCAATATACTAAAAGGGAAAGAAAAAATCTGATTACGAAAAAAAGTTGTAAATTTATGAGAAGAAAGTGGTATTTTTCAGAGAAATGTGATAATACTAAAAAAGAAAAATAATCTAATCCCAATTACGTGGAAAAACTCGTAAAGTTATGATACTCAAGTGGTATTTAGTTTTTTTTAGAAATGTGGTAATATTACTAAAAGTGAAAAAAAATCTAATCAGAAGAAAAAAGTTGTAAAGTTATGTGAAAATAGTCGTGAAGTTATGAAACAGTAGTGATATTTTTTGGGACAAATATGGTAATATAATTTTATTGCAAGGAAAAATTTAAGTGAGGAAAAAATGAGGAAAAATTTAATTTTGAGAGAAATATCGTATTACTAAAAGTAAAAAAAACATCTATGTGGAAAATGTCGTTAAGTTATAAAATGAAAGTATAGGATTTTTTTTTTGAAAAATGTGGTAATATTACTACAAGTACAAAAAATCTACATACAAAAAAAGTTGTAAAGTCGTGTGAAAAAAGTTGTAAAGTTAGGAGAAGAATACGAAAACTTTTTTATTTAGGTTTTGTGAAAAAAGTCTTGAAGTTAGGACAGCGAAGTGGATTTTTTTAAAGAGATATGTCATAATATTACTAAAACTGGGATTTTTTTTTTACCATATAATAAAAGTAAAGTAAAAAGGAAAAAAAGAAAAAAATAATTACGAGAAAAGTTTTTTAAAGTTACGTGGAAAAAGAAGGAATTGGTGTTTTTTGGAAAAATGTGGTAATATACTAAAAGTGAAAAAAAAAATCTACTTACGAGAAAAAAGTTGTCAAGTTACGTGACAAAAGTCGTAAACTTATGAGAAGAAAGTGGTATTTTTTTTAGAGAAATGTAATAATACTAAAAAAGAAAGTCACATGTGATTGGTGGAGAATGAGAAAAGCTTACAGTTATGTGAAAAAAGTCGTAAAGTTATGAAAATCAAGTGGTATTTTTTTTTTTTAGAAATGTGGTAATATTACTAAATATAATATTACTAAAAATAATATTACTAAAAGTGGAAAAAAATCTAATCAGAAGAAAAACATTGTAAAATTATGTGAAAATAGTCGTGAAGTTATGAAACGGTAGTGGTATTGTTTTGATAAATATGGTAATATAACTTCATTACGAGGAAAAATTTAAGTCACGTGGAAAAAATGAGGAAGAAGTGTTATTTTTGGAGAGAAATATCTTATTACTACAAGTCGGAAAAAAAATATATGTGGAAAATGTAAAGTTATAAGACGAAAGTGTAGGATTTTTTCAGAAAAATGTGGTAAGTACAAAAAAATCGACATATGAAAAAAGTTGTAAAGTTGTGTGAAAAAAATTGTAAAGTTAGGAGAAGAAAGTGTTTTTTATAGACATTTTTTTTAAGTTTTGTGAAAAAAGCCCTCAAGTTAGGACAGCAAAGTGGATTTTTTAAGAGAAATGTCATAATATTACTAAAAGTTAAAAAAAAAAAATACAATCAGAAGAAAAAAGTTGTAAAGTTAGAAGAAGAAAGTGTTTTTTATAGAGAAAAAGTTTGTATTATTATGGTATTATTTTGTTGGATTGATTAATAAAAAAAAAAAAATAGAAAAAAAAAAAAAAAGTCTTAAAGTTAGGACAGCGAAGTGGGTTTTTTAAGAGAAATGTCATAATTAAGTTAAGTTAACACTACTAAAATTGGGAAAAAATTTACCAGTGAAAAAAATGCGGAAGAAGTGTTATTTTTTGAGAGAAATATCGTATTACTGAAAGTCGGAAAAAAATCTATGTGCAAAATGTCGTAAAGTATAGAATTTTTTGAGAAAAATGTGGTAATTACAAAAAATCGACATACGAAAAAAGTTGTAAAGTTGTGTGAAAAAGTTGTAAAGTTAGGAGAAGAAAGTGTTTTTTATAGAGAAATATGAAAAATACGAACTTTTTTGTGAAAACAGTTTGTATTATTATGGTAACATTGTGCATTATTTTGTTGGATTGGTTATTGAAAAAATAAAATAAAAAGGAAAATAAAAACAATAAAAAAAAGTCTTAAAGTTAGGACAGCAAAGTTGATTTTTTAAGAGAAATGTCACAATATTCTTAAAACTGGGAAAAAATGTACCGGTTAATACAGGAAATAATTCTTTTTTTTTTTTTTAATATTAATTTGTCTATTCTATGACTTTTTTGCATAACATTAGGTTTTTTTTCTTTTCAGTGTGGCCATGTTACTCTTTCCAGGTCTAATTTCACAACACCACCAACAAAAATCCATCTTTTTTTGGAACAGAGCATAAGATGGAAAATAAAGGGTTCGTTGTTAAAGGTGTGAGCATGCTACTTGGTAGTACTAATACAGAACTCACCTACATGGTGGTCACATGAGAGTTAAATAGTGAGTGACGCAATAAGATGCTGGGTACAAAACAAAAAAACACAAGTTCGCTTTCTGAGGCTTATTTACGCTACAGTGACTCACTATTGCCTCCGGAGGAGGAAAGTGGCGTTACCAGCAGGCTGTCCTTTAAAAAGTGTGTGAAATTGGATGATAGTCAGGGATCAAGTCATAGTGCAAAATGCAGATGGGTGTGATGAAGAAAGTTTGGCCTGGAGGGGGTGGGTTGGGCGAGGTGTTATGTGGTAATATTACTAAAAGTAAAAAATAAAAATTGTGTGAAAAAAAGGCCATAAAGTTATGAGAAGGAAGTGTTTTTTTTTAAAGAAATGTGGTAATATACTAAAAGTGAAAAAAAATAATCTGATCATGAGAAAAAAGTTGTAAAATAACGTGAAAAATGTCGTAAACGTATGAGAAGAAAGTGGTATTTTTTAGAGAAATGTCATAAGACTAAAAAGAAAGAAAAATCTAATCACACGAAAAACTTAAGAGTTTCGTGAAAAAAGTTGTAAAGTTATGAAAATCAAGTAGAAATGCGGTAATATTACTAAATATAATACTACTAAATATAATATTACTAAAAGTGAAAAAAAATCTAATCAGAAGAAAAATATTGTAAAATTACGTGAAAATAGTCGTGAAGTTATGAAACGGTAGTGGTATTTGTTGGGATAAATACGGTAATATAACTTCATTACGAGGAAGATATAAGTCACATGAAAAAAATGCGGAAGTGTTATAGTTTGAGAGAAATATTTAGTATTACTAAAAGTCGGAAAAAAATCTATGTGCAAAATGTCGTAAAGTATAGGATTTTTTGAGAAAAATGTGGTAATTACAAAAAATCGACATACGAAAAAAGTTGTAAAGTTGTGTGAAAAAGTTGTAAAGTTAGGAGAAGAAAGTGTTTTTTATAGAGAAATATGAAAAATACGAACTTTTTTGTGAAAACAGTTTGTATTATTATGGTAATATTGTGTATTATTTTGTTGGATTGATTAATGAAAAAATAAAATAAAAAGGAAAATAAAAACAATTAAAAAAAAGTCTTAAAGTTAGGACAGCAAAGTGGATTTTTTTAAGAGAAATGTCACAATATTCCTAAAACTGGGAAAAAATGTACCGGTTAATACAGGAAATAATTCTCTTTTTTTTTTTTAATATTAATTTGTCTATTCTATGACTTTTTTGCATAACATTAGGTTTTTTTTCTTTTCAGTGTGGCCATGTTACTCTTTCCAGGTCTAATTTCTGTCCATGTCACGACATCAATAACAAAAATCCATCTTTTTTTGGAACAGAGCATAAGATGGAAAGTAAAGGGTTCGTTGTTAAAGGTGTGAGCATGCTACTTGGTAGTACTAATATAGAACTCACCTACATGGTGGTCACATGAGAGTGAATAAGATGCTGGGTACAAAACAAAAAAATACAAGTTCGCTATCTGAGGCTTATTTACGCTACAGTGACTCACTATTGCCTCCGGAGGAGGAAAGTGGCGTTACCAGCAGGCTGTCCTTTAAAAAGTGTGTGAAATTGGATGATAGTCAGGGATCAAGTCGTAGTGCAAAATGCAGATGGGTGTGATGAAGAAAGTTTGGCCTGGAGGGGGTGGGTTGGGCGAGGGGTTATGTGGTAATATTACTAAAAGTAAAAAATAAACATTTTGTGAAAAAAAGGTCATAAAGTTATGAGAAGTGTTTTTTTTTTAAAGAAATGTGGTAATATACTAAAAGTGAAAAAAAAATCTGATTACGAGAAAAAAGTTGTAAAATAACGTGAAAAATGTCGTAAACTTATGAGAAGAAAGTGGTATTTTTTAGAGAAATGTCATAAGACTAAAAAGAAAGAAAAATCTAATCACACGAAAAACTTAAGAGTTTCGTGAAAAAAGTTGTAAAGTTATGAAAATCAAGTGTTTTTTTTTTTTAGAAATGCGTTAATATTACTAAAAATAATATTACTAAAAGTGAAAAAAAATCTAATCAGAAGAAAAATATTGTAAAATTACGTGAAAATAGTCGTGAAGTTATGAAACGGTAGTGGCATTTGTTGGGATAAATATGGTTATATAACTTCATTACGAGGAAAATATAAGTCACGTGACAAAAATGCGGAAGAAGTGTTATTTTTGGAGAGAAATATCTTATTACTAAAAGTCGGAAAAAAATCTATGTGGAAAATGCCGTAAAATATAGGTTTTTTTTGAGAAAAATGCAAGTACAAAAAAATGGACATACGAAAAAAATTGTACAATTAGGAGAAGAAAGTGTTTTTTATAGAGAAATATGAAAAATACGAACTTTTTTGTGAAAACAGTTTGTATTATTATGGTAATATTGTGTATTATTTTGTTGGATTGATTAATGAAAAAATAAAATTAAAAAGGAAAATAAAAACAATTAAAAAAAAGTCTTAAAGTTAGGACAGCGAAGTGGATTTTTTAAGAGAAATGTCACAATATTCCTAAAACTGGGAAAAATGTACCGGTTAATACAGGAAATAATTCTCTTTTTTTTTTTTTAATATTAATTTGTCTATTCTATGACTTTTTTGCATAACATTAGGTTTTTTTTCTTTTCAGTGTGGCCATGTTACTCTTTCCAGGTCTAATTTCTGTCCATGTCACAACAACAACAACAAAAATCCATCTTTTTTTGGAACAGAGCATAAGATGGAAAGTAAAGGGTTCGTTGTTAAAGGTGTGAGCATGCTACTTGGTAGTACTAATATAGAACTCACCTACATGGTGGTCACATGAGAGTGAATAAGATGCTGGGTACAAAACAAAAAAATACAAGTTCGCTATCTGAGGCTTATTTACGCTACAGTGACTCACTATTGCCTCCGGAGGAGGAAAGTGGCGTTACCAGCAGGCTGTCCTTTAAAAAGTGTGTGAAATTGGATGATAGTCAGGGATCAAGTCGTAGTGCAATATGCAGATGGGTGTGATGAAGAAAGTTTGGCCTGGAGGGGGTGGGTTGGGCGAGGGGTTGTGGTAATATTACTAAAAGTAAAAAATAAAAATGTTATGAAAAAAAAGGTCATAAAGTTATGAGAATGAAGTGGATTTTTTTGAAGAAATGTGGTAATATACTAAAAGTGAAAAAAAAAATCTGATTACGAGAAAAAAGTTGTAAAATAATGTGAAAAATGCCGTAAACTTATGAGAAGAAAGTGGTATTTTTAGAGAAATGTCATAATAAGACTAAAAAGAAAGAAAAATCTAATCACATGAAAAACTTAGTTTCGTGAAAAAAGTTGTAAAGTTATGAAAATCAAGTAGAAATGCGGTAATATTACTAAATATAATATTACTAAATATAATATTACTAAAAGTGAAAAAAAATATAATCAGAAGAAAAATATTGTAAAATTACGTGAAAATAGTCGTGAAGTTATGAAACGGTAGTGGCATTTGTTGGGATAAATATGGTAATATAACTTCATTATGAGGAAGATATAAGTCACATGAAAAAAATGCGGAAGTGTTATAGTTTGAGAGAAATATTTAGTATTACTAAAAGTCGGAAAAAAATCTATGTGCAAAATGTCGTAAAGTATAGGATTTTTTGAGAAAAATGTGCTAATTACAAAAAATCGACATACGAAAAAAGTTGTAAAGTTGTGTGGAAAAGTTGTAAAGTTAGGAGAAGAAAGTGTTTTTTATAGAGAAATATGAAAAATACGAACTTTTTTGTGAAAACAGTTTGTATTATTATGGTAATATTGTGTATTATTTTGTTGGATTGATTAATGAAAAAATAAAATAAAAAGGAAAATAAAAACAATTAAAAAAAAGTCTTAAAGTTAGGACAGCAAAGTGGATTTTTTAAGAGAAATGTCACAATATTCCTAAAACTGGGAAAAAATGTACCGGTTAATACAGGAAATAATTCTTTTTTTTTTTTTTAATATTAATTTGTCTATTCTATGACTTTTTTGCATAACATTAGGTTTTTTTTCTTTTCAGTGTGGCCATGTTACTCTTTCCAGATCTAATTTCTGTCCATGTCACGACAACAACAACAAAAATCCATCTTTTTTTGGAACAGAGCATAAGATGGAAAGTAAAGGGTTCGTTGTTAAAGGTGTGAGCATGCTACTTGGTAGTACTAATATAGAACTCACCTACATGGTGGTCACATGAGAGTGAATAAGATGCTGGGTACAAAACAAAAAAATACAAGTTCGCTATCTGAGGCTTATTTACGCTACAGTGACTCACTATTGCCTCCGGAGGAGGAAAGTGGCGTTACCAGCAGGCTGTCCTTTAAAAAGTGTGTGAAATTGGATGATAGTCAGGGATCAAGTCGTAGTGCAAAATGCAGATGGGTGTGATGAAGAAAGTTTGGCCTGGAGGGGGTGGGTTGGGCGAGGGGTTATGTGGTAATATTACTAAAAGTAAAAAATAAACATTTTGTGAAAAAAAGGTCATAAAGTTATGAGAAGTGGTTTTTTTTTAAAGAAATGTGGTAATATACTAAAAGTGAAAAAAAAATCTGATTACGAGAAAAAAGTTGTAAAATAACGTGAAAAATGTCGTAAACTTATGAGAAGAAAGTGGTATTTTTTAGAGAAATGTCATAAGACTAAAAAGAAAGAAAAATCTAATCACACGAAAAACTTAAGAGTTTCGTGAAAAAAGTTGTAAAGTTATGAAAATCAAGTGTTTTTTTTTTTTAGAAATGCGTTAATATTACTAAAAATAATATTACTAAAAGTGAAAAAAAATCTAATCAGAAGAAAAATATTGTAAAATTACGTGAAAATAGTCGTGAAGTTATGAAACGGTAGTGGCATTTGTTGGGATAAATATGGTTATATAACTTCATTACGAGGAAAATATAAGTCACGTGACAAAAATGCGGAAGAAGTGTTATTTTTGGAGAGAAATATCTTATTACTAAAAGTCGGAAAAAAATCTATGTGGAAAATGCCGTAAAATATAGGTTTTTTTTGAGAAAAATGCAAGTACAAAAAAATGGACATACGAAAAAAATTGTACAATTAGGAGAAGAAAGTGTTTTTTATAGAGAAATATGAAAAATACGAACTTTTTTGTGAAAACAGTTTGTATTATTATGGTAATATTGTGTATTATTTTGTTGGATTGATTAATGAAAAAATAAAATTAAAAAGGAAAATAAAAACAATTAAAAAAAAGTCTTAAAGTTAGGACAGCAAAGTGGATTTTTTAAGAGAAATGTCACAATATTCCTAAAACGGGGAAAAAATGTACCGGTTAATACAGGAAATAATTCTTTTTTTTCTTTTAAATATTAATTTGTCTATTCTATGACTTTTTTGCATAACATTATGTTTTTTTTCTTTTCAGTGTGGCCATGTTACTCTTTCCAGGTCTAATTTCACAACAACACCAACAAAAATCCATCTTTTTTTGGAACAGAGCATAAGATGGAAAGTAAAGGGTTCGTTGTTAAAGGTGTGAGCATGCTACTTGGTAGTACTAATACAGAACTCACCTACATGGTGGTCACATGAGAGTTAAGTAGTGAGTGACGCAATAAGATGCTGGGTACAAAACAAAAAAACACAAGTTCGCTTTTTGAGGCTTATTTACGCTACAGTGACTCACTATTGCCTCCGGAGGAGGAAAGTGGCGTTACCAGCAGGCTGTCCTTTAAAAAGTGTGTGAAATTGGATGATAGTCAGGGATCAAGTCGTAGTGCAAAATGCAGATGGGTGTGATGAAGAAAGTTTGGCCTGGAGGGGGTGGGTTGGGCGAGGGGTTAAAGCAAGGGCGAGGGAGGTCATGAGTTCACATGGAAACATACGATTGTGACAAGAGCCTTTTTCCATGTGTGCTTGCTCAAGGCACGAAGCGGGAGGGGCCCCCCACCCCCGTTATGGCATGTGTCCTTCAGTAATCCCAGCCCCGACTCCCGCCGAGTGGAGGCACTCGGGAAGCATAGCTGAAGACCCCGACTGGGCCATTCTGTGCAAATATCTTCATGAGAAGTCCGTACTCCTCCGTCCTCCTTTCGGCACAGCTCACAACTCCTCGTGCGCGGGTCCTCAAGTTCCACTCTGCCGGAGTATAAAAAAAGGACCCCCCCGTCCACCCCTCCGCCCCGGACACATTGCTGCGGTGTCACAGGACGAGGCGGTGACGCCGTCCGCTGACGTGGGTCCGCCGAGTGTCGGGTTGCGGTCTTCCGAGAGTCACCTGTCCCGGCGGGAGGAATGCTGCGGGTGACGCGTCCGGTGACGCCCGACGGCGGCGCCGATGGACGTGGCTTGTTCTGCATAGCGTAGGGAGGGTGTGTGTGTGTGTGTGTGTAAGAGTGTGTGATTTATGCATGCAGTGTGCAGTGCAAGTTAGAGTGTCTCCTTGGAGGTTGTTTTGACACCGGAAACCTGACGTGGTGGCGGAGTCCAAAATGTTCCCCAGACTAAACAGAAGCCGAGTGAACTCCTCCGGGCGAGTCGAGGCGATACCACACCACACGTGAAGGAGGAAGTCAAAACTCCCGACCTTTTGCCTTCAAGTTGTGCATCACAGGGGACACTGCTCCGAGGTGAAGGACCCGCCGCCGCCGCCGCCGCCGCCAGCCTCCTTCTTTTTCCGCCGCTTCTTCTTGTGCACGCTCCAACAGGCGGTGGCCATGGCCAGCAGCAGCAGCCCGGTGACGAGCAGCGCCACCGACACCACCTTGGTTTGCGGCAGGTCGTTGTAGGTGTAGGTCACCCCGGTCCCCGCCACGCCGATGACCAGGGAGATGATGCCGAAGGGGAAGATGCAGCGGTACCAGGACTTCTCCATGCCGCCGGTGGCCTGCGAGAGACGCTCCAGGGAGGATAGCACCTCGGGGACTTTGGCGCCGCCGGCTTCCAGGGATTGCCCCTCTTGCGGCTGGCAAGCCAGGGGCCCCGTGGTGCAGCCCATCCTCGTCGGGAAGAAGTCGGTCCTTAGAATCCTGCTTTTTGTCCTCCCGTACGGTGGCTGCCGGACGCTAGGCTGCACATTGTGCACTGGGCTGAGCCGAGGCGGTGGCAGGGCATATATAAAGCAGCGTGGGGGTGGGAAGGAGGAGCTACGGGGGGAAGTCCGCGTCCTCCCCATTGGGTCTCTTTTCTGTGACGTGCGGAGAACGTTGATTTTGGGGGGGGTGATGAGGATCAGGAAGGGGGAGGGTTAGCAGTTCCTGCATCTCCCCATCACCACCTCACGGTTGTACTCTCCTACATGTTGTGTTATGTTTACAGCACTGCAGTGACACAGGAGTGGAATTTCATTTTCATTGACCCACACATGCGCCTGAAGGGAACATGCAACACCTTCCACGTAAACACTACTGAGCATGCCTACACGTGACAAGACAGAGTGAAATACAATCCGCCCACACTCGGTTCCCACCCACTCACTCACACACACACACACACAAACACTATAGTGATGCCAGTGGTGGCTGAATGAAAGAAGCTAATAGTAGACTTTCACACCTCTCTTGCAGACCAATTTGGACTAGTGCTGTCCCGATACCAATATTTTGGTACCGGTAAAATGAACATCGTTTTGTCCTACAATTTTAGCGGTTCTTGAACTCACCATAGTGTGGACTGTGACGCAACAGTTTGTTTACATGTAAAATCTTCCACTCCTTCTTTGTCTTATTTTGTCCACCAAAAGTTTTATACTGTGCGTGAATGCACAAAGGTGCACTTTGTTGATGTTATTGACTTGTTGGAGTGCTAATCAGGCATATTTGGTCAGTGCATGACTGCAAGCTAATCAATGCTAACATGCTAATTAGGCTAGCTTAGTGGTTCTTAACCTTGTTGGAGGTACCGAACCCCACCAGTTTCATATGCACATTCACCGAACCCTTCTTTAGTGAAACATAAAATGTTTTTTTTCAAATTCAAGACAAAGTTATATGTTTTTGGTAACACTTTAGTATGGGGAACATATTCTAAGTAATAAAGACTTAATTTACAGTTATTTGGTTAGGGTCAGGGTTAGAGGGTTAGGGTTATAATAAGGCCATGCCGAATAAGGCATTAAAAAGTACTTAATAATGACTAGTTAAGAGCCAATATGTTACTAATTTGCATGTTAATAAGCAACTAATTAATGGTGAATATGTTCCCCATACTAAAGTGTTACCATGTTTTTTTACTGGTGCACAAAATGAACCGTGCATGAACATCACCTTGTTCAAAGAACAAAACCAACAGTGCATAAACTCACAACAAATTACACACCTGCAAATCAGTCTGACTTCTGCTGTTGCCGTATCCGTAATACGTCGATAGGGAGAAGTTTTTAATTACACGATGAGTCGGGTGTGTCTTGACCTCCGCCGAACCCCTGAGCCCGACTCACCGAACCCCTAGGGTTCGGTCAAACCCAGGTTAAGAACCACTGGGCTAGCTCTATGTACATATTGCATCATTATGCTTCATTTGTAGGTATATTTGAGCCGATTTAATATCCTTTACTTGTATCCTTTTTGTATATAATTTAGTTTTGCATGTCTCATGACACATTATCTGTATGTAATATTGGCTGCATTTCTGATAGTTGTTTGTGTGTCATGTTGTTCCAGACCACAGCAAACATTACCTAGCTTGCCAAAGATTGTAATAAATCTATTAAAAGAAGATAGCCTGATGTTTTCTTTAACTTGGACACACACATCCATACCTTTGGCCATTAAAAGACAGTAATTTCCAGGAGTTATCTCACCTTCTGAGTCGCCTCTGCTTTACTAATGGTTTCTAATGTTGTAAAAATGTGTAGAATAAATATTAAATTTCAACATTTCTGTCAACGAAGATTTGCTTCAGCCTGCGACACATAGTCATTTTGATAGTAGGCTATTATAGCTGATATAGACTTTTACGTCATGTGTTGCCTTCATTATAAGACTTATGTACGGCTTTTCATTTTTTGCGGCTCCAGACAGATTATTTTTTTGTATTTTTGGTCCAATATGGCTCTTTCAACGTTTTGGGATGTCGACCCCTGTGCTAGGCGGAGCAGATTGCTTTACGGTGTTAAATCAACAAAAGGGACTAATATCAAAGATATCATTTCCGTCTGTGCATTAGAGGGTGCAGGCATATCTACTGTTGTGGCCAGTGAGTATATAGTCCTTTTTGATGGGAGGAAAAAATTGTTTCTGTCCAACATTTATGGGGACAAAATGAATTAAGGGGTTTAGAATTACAAACAGCATGCATGGCTTTGTCTTCATGATTCGATAAAATGAAGACTCTTAGCTCTTCAAGGCCCACATGATGAGATTATGGGATACCTAATATTCTCATAGAAATGCCAAACATGTCTCCATTAGAGGAAGATCCTGTAACACACGCTTTTCTCCCCCCTTCCATGGAAGAAGCCCTTGTTCAGGAGAGCTCTCTCGAAGCTAAAGTGGAACAAAAGAGGGAAAGAGAGGACTACATTCAAGAGGAAGGAGAGATTCCTGAGAGACTTTTGGGGTTTCTGTGGCTTTTGGTATTGTTGTGTTGTGATAATTAGCTGGTAAACAGAGGAGGGATTTGTTTTTGCCTTATAGTCTAAAAAGCAGTATGTTAAAAACTGCTATAATAGCAAATCTATTGTGTGCAGCGTTTTTCTTTTCTTTTCTTCAGCTAAGTTTTTGCTTTATTTTTGTCTGGTAATTTTTTTTTAATCTTCTTTTTTTTTTTCTGTGTTTAATTTTAATATATTTATTTAAAATTATTTCACCCATCACCAACTCGCTTGTTTTGTTAAGTGTTCTCCTGTGTTTAGTGCTTGTTCCTGTCCTGAGCTCTTATTTTGGTGGCGCTTCCTGTTGTGTTGGTGTTTTTCGTGACTGCTTTACGCCTGCCTTCGAGCACTTTTCCCCCTCACCTGTATTCTGTTCGTGATTAGCACTATTTAAGTTGAGCTTGCGACACCATGGGTTTGTCGGGACATTATTCTGTGTTCACGGGTGATGATCGACGACCCTTTTTGATGCCAAGCTCTAGTACGCACTACTTTGTGGACGCCATCTGCTCCACCTATGTAGTAAGTGTTTATTGCTGCGTTCCAGCATTTTGTGTGCCCATTATTGATGGTTCTTGACTGTATCTGAGAAATTGTGATGGGCTAAATTTCTGTGTCGGCTACCTAAAATATTTTATAATAAACCATGTGGACTAGTGATGTGCGGACCGATACTGATATGTTGATAGCGCCGATACCAAATATTTATGTTGTAATATCGATTCTCAAATCAAAGTATTAATACTTTTGATATTTTAGTTATTTGAGATAGTGTGTATCATTAACAGGAACAGTGCATAAACAGTGTAAACAAGTTAAGTAACTTCATTTTTTTCCACATTTTATGTTACAGCCTAATTTCAAAATGGAATCAATTCATTGACAATGTGAAAAGTAAATTTTTTTAATTTTGCAAATGTATTACTAATAAAACAATCACATGATGCCAAGCTTTAGTACGCACTACTTTGTGGACACCATCTGCTCCACCTATGTAGTAAGTGTTTATTGCTGCGTTTCAGCATTTTGTGTGCCCATTATTGATGGTTTTTGACTGTATCTGAGAAATTGTGATGGGCTAAATTTCTGTGTCCGCTACCTACAATATTTTATAATAAATCATGTGGACTAGTGATGTGCGGATCGATACTGATATATTGATACCGCCGATACCAGATATTTATGTTGCAATATCGATTCTCAAATCAAAGTATCAATACTTTTGATATTTTAGTTATTTGAGATAGTGTGTATCATTAACAGGAACAGTGAATAAACAGTGTAAACAAGTGAAGTAACTTAATTTTTTCCACATTTTATGTTCCAGCCTAATTTCAAAATTGAATCAATTCATTGACAATGTGAAAAGTTAATTTTTTTTAATTTTGCAAATGTATTACTAATAAAACAATCAGATGATGCCAAGCTCTAGTACGCACTACTTTGTGGACGCCATCTGCTCCACCTACTGTAGTAAGTGTTTATTGCTGTGTTCCAGCATTTTATTTTGTTTCTATCATAATCTGGCCGTTCAGAGCACTTCCCTTCTGCTTTCGCTTAATGTTTTTTCTGTTAAGTTTACAAATACTCTCTCTCTCTGTATATCTATCGATCTATAGAATGTTTTACAGTATCAACAAAAGGCATTGTATAGGCTTTAAATGGGTGTGCCCATTATTGATGGTTTTTGACTGTATCTGAGAAATTGTGATGGGCTAAATTTCTGTCGGCTCCCTAAAATATTTTATAATAAATCATGTGGACTAGTGATGTGCGGATCGATACTGATATGTTGGTACCGCCAATACCAAATATTTATGTTGTAATATCGATTCTCAAATCAAAGTATCAATACTTTTGATATTTTAGTTATTTTAGCTAGTGTGTATCATTAACAGGAACAGTTTATAAACAGTGTAAACAAGTGAAGTAACTTAATTTTTTCCACATTTTATGTTACAGCCTAACTTCAAAATGTAATCAATTCATTGACAATGTGAAGTCAATTTTTTTAGATTTGCAAATGTATCACTGATAAAACAATCACATGATGCCAAGCTCTAGTACGCACTACTTTGTGGACGCCATCCGCTCCACCTATGTAGTAAGTGTTTATTGCTGCGTTCCAGAATTTTAGTTTGTTTCCATCATAGTCTGGCTGTTCAGAGCACTTCCCTTCTGCTCTCGCTTAATGTTTTTTCTGTTAAGTTTACAAATACTCTCTCTCTCTCTCTGTATATCTATCGATCTATAGAATGTTTTATAGTATCAACAAAAGGCATTGTATAGGCTTTAAATGGGTGTGCCCATTATTGATGGTTTTTGACTGTATCTGAGAAATTGTGATGGGCTAAATTTCTGTGTCTGCTCCCTAAATATTTTATAATAAATCATGTGGACTAGTGATGTGGGGATCGATACTGATATGTTGATACCGCCGATACCAAATATTTATGTTGTAATATCGATTCTCAAATCAAAGTATCAATACTTTTGATATTTTAGTTATTTTAGCTAGTGTGTATCACTAAAAGGAACAGTTTATAAACAGTGTAAACAAGTGAAGTAACTTCATTGTATCCACATTTTGTTAAGATACAGCCTAATTTCAAAATGGAATCAAGTCATTGACAATGGAAAAAGTAAACATTTTTAATTTTGCAAATGTATTACGAATAAAACAATCATATGATGCCAAGCTCTAGTACGCACTACTTTGTGGACGCCATCTGCTCCACCTATGTAGTAAGTGTTTATTGCTGCGTTCCAGCATTTTATTTTGTTTCTATCATAGTCTGGCCGTTCAGAGCACTTCCCTTCTGCTCTCGCTTAATTTTTTTTCTGTTAAGTTTACAAATACTCTCTCTCTCTCTGTATATCTAATGTGTTGTTTTCATTACAACACTTATATAAGACTTTTAAAGTAATTTTAATAGTAGGCTAATATAGCTAATATAGACACTTACATCATGTGTCGTCTTCATTATAACACTTATACAAGACTTTTAAAGTCATTTTGATAGTAGGCTAATATAGCTAATATAGACACTTACATCATGTGTTGTCGTCATTATTGTTACGTCTTCGGGGACGCATAGCTGTGCTGGTGTGTTCCTTCCAGTACAGAAGACAAGCAGGAGGAGTGTGCAGGTAGGATTAAGTATTTTTAATAAATAAAAGGCAGGACAAAAATACGAAACTGAGGACGCTAGCAAGCGTGGAGCTAAACAAAAAACCAAAATGTCACCAAGGGTGATAAACAAGGAATGCTAGCGTGCACAAACTTACTATGAGGAGAAAACCAGAGGAAACGTAAATGTTGCATAAAGCAAACATTGACCCAGCACTTACTGCTGGGTGACAGGAAACTATAAAGCGGAGTGATTAGCCAAAACACCTGGTGGAAACACTAATTGCAAAACTAAGACAGGTGAGGAGAATCAGTGCCCGTGGAAACCAAGAATAAACAGGAAAAGAGGGTGCAACCAGGAAACAGACTACAACCAGAAACATAACCAACATAAATCATGCCATGATCCGGGTAACGATCATGACATAACCCCCCCCCTTAAGGGACGGATCCCAGACGTCCCAAACTAGAAAACCCCTCCCCAACAAAAAAACCCCCAGAAAGTCAAAAGTCACGGGAGGGTGGAGGGAGGACTTGGTGGTGGGCCGCCAGGCCATGTGTCCCCGAAGCCACCGGGGACAAGTCAGGTGGCGGCGGCGGGTGGATTGTCGCCGCAATCGTCGAGGCGGGCGACCTCGGAACGGCCATGTCTGTGGCCGTTGAGGAGGCGGACGAGACTGGCGCCAGAACCTCAGCAGTCTTTGAGTCCTGTAGCAAAGTCTGGGGCGTCGCTGCTGTTGGCGCCAAAAGCGTCCATGAAAAGTCCAGAAACGACAAGGTGGGCGGCGCCGTGGTGCGGCCCGCCGGACAAGAGGAGGTGGGCGGCGCCGAGGTGCGGCCCGCCGGACAAGAGGAGGTGGGCGGCGCCGAGGTGCAGCCCGCCGGACAAGAGGAGGTGGGCGGCGCCGAGGTGCGGCCCGCCGGACACGAGGAGGTGGGCGGCGCCGTGCTGTGGCCCGCCGGACACGAGGTGGGTACGTCGTAGGCGAGGCAGGCGTCGTCGCCGTGGTAACAGGAAGCGTCGTCGCCGTGGAAACAGGAAGCGTCGTCGCCGTGGAAACAGGAAGCGTCGTCGCCGTGGAAACAGGAAGCGTCGTCGCCGTGGAAACAGGAAGCGTCGTCGCCGTGGAAACAGGAAGCGTCGTCGCCGTGGAAACAGGAGGCGTCGTCGCCGTGGAAGCAGGAAGCGTCGTCGCCGTGGAAGCAGGAAGCGTCGTCGCCGTGGAAGCAGGAAGCGTCGTCGCCGTGGAAGCAGGAAGCGTCGTCGCCGTGGAAGCAGGAAGCGTCGTCGCCATGGAAGCAGGAGGCGTCGTCGCCATGGAAGCAGGAGGCGTCGTTGCCATGGAAGCAGGAGGCACCGTCGCCATGGAAGCAGGAGGCGCCGTCGGCGTGGGCGGAGCCAGAGGCGGAGCAGGCGGCTCGTCTGTCGGCGTGGGCGGAGCCAGAGGCGGAGCAGGCGGCTCGTCTGTCGGCGTGGGTTGAGCCAGAGGCGGAGCAGGCGGCTCGTCTGTCGGCGTGGGCGGAGCCAGAGGCGGAGCAGGCGGCTCGTCTGTCGGCGTGGGCGGAGCCAGAGGCGGAGCAGGCGGCTCGTCTGTCGGCGTGGGCGTAGCCAGAGGCGGAGCAGGCGGCTCGTCTGTCGGCGTGGGCGGAGCCAAGGACGAATCAGGCAACGGAGTCTCTGTGGGTGGTGGATGTCTCAGCTGGACTGCTGGGTTGGCCGTAGGGGGAATCATCACCTGCAGTGCGGAGAGTATACTTCCCATCTGTTTCTCCAAAGCATCAAGGCGGGCATCTTGGTGCTCCGCCATGGCGTTGACGCAAGCCCCAAGAACGCCAAACTGTTCCTCCTGTTGTCCAAGTTGTTTGGACTGTTGGTGCAATGCCCTTTTTACTGGGTCGGTCTCTGCGGGGTCTCTTGTGCTTTGCAGCGCTGGAGCAGGAGGTGGAGAGGATGGCGTTTGCAGGACCACCAGGGTTGATGGTGGCGTCAGAGTGGCAGGCGTGGGAGGAGCCAGAGGAGTGGGCGGAGTGTTCTCTGCTGATTGGGATTGTTCCTCCAGTTGCAGTTCAATAAGTACCTTGCGGTACCACTCATCCACCCAAGCCGGACTGTACTTCTCTGGCGGGTCCAACTTGCTTTGTGGCACTGGGGCAGGAAGTAGGACCGAAGCAGACAGCGCCCCCGCTGGAGGAGAGGCAGGCAGCATCCTCAGTGGAATGAGGTCTGCTTGTCCCGCTGACACGCTACCAGCACTGGCCCCCCCCTCAGGAAGCAGATTCCAGATGCTAGATGGAGCTGGTGGGGGGAGCGCTTGTTCGGCGGGAGCAGAGGGCACAGGCGGGTGGGCTCTAGGAAGCCTGGAATCTGGCCTTGTGAGTCTGCGCCGCTGGCGCCTTTCTGGACAGTTGCCAGCAGGTGGTGACTGAGGGGAGGAGAAGCCGCACGGGAAGAGCCTGGCAGACATTGTTGAGGGCAAAGTGTCCGTCTGGTACCCCTTCTGCGCCTGCTCTGAGCTGCCCCGCTGCCCGAGCCTTCGCGTATCGGGTGGGGTGGACGACGTCCGGGTGGCTTGAGAGTGGGGGAGGAAACGAGTCTCTGCTTCCGTGAACTTAGCCATTAGCTGCTCCCATGCTACCATGGCGTCGGCCGGAAGGTCTTCTTCGGACAGCTCGGCTTCGTCCTCGTGTTGCCACGGCTGGGTGTCCGCTTGGAGCTCCAGGAGGATCTCTTGTTTGTCCGTGTTGGACAGGAACACTTCGTCTGGCTGGGTCAATCTGTTACATCTTCGGGGACGCATAGCTGTGCTGGTGTGTTCCTTCCAGTACAGAAGACAAGCAGGAGGAGTGTGCAGGTAGGATTAAGTATTTTTAATAAATAAAAGGCAGGACAAAAATACGAAACTGAGGACGCTAGCAAGCGTGGAGCTAAACAAAAAACCAAAATGTCACCAAGGGTGATAAACAAGGAATGCTAGCGTGCACAAACTTACTATGAGGAGAAAACCAGAGGAAACGTAAATGTTGCATAAAGCAAACATTGACCCAGCACTTACTGCTGGGTGACAGGAAACTATAAAGGGGAGTGATTAGCCAAACACCTGGTGGAAACACTAATTGCAAAACTAAGACAGGTGAGGAGAATCAGTGCCCATGGAAACCAAGAATAAACAGGAAAAGAGGGTGCAACCAGGAAACAGACTAAAACCAGAAACATAACCAACATAAATCATGCCATGATCCGGGTAACGATCATGACAATTATAACACTTATCTAAGACTTTTAAAGTCATTTTGATAGTACGCTAATGCAACTGATATAGACAATTACATCATGTGTTGTCTTCATTATAACACTTATGTCTTTTAAAGTAATTTTGATAGTAGGCTAATATAACTAATATAGACACATCCTGTGTTGTCTGCATTATAACACTTGTATACGACATATAAAGTAAATTTGATAGTAAGGTAATATAACTAATATAGACACTTACATCATGTGTTGCCTTCATTATAACACTTATATAATACATTGAAAGTCATTTTGATAGTAGGCTAATATAACTAATATAGACACTTATATCATGTGTTGTCTTCATTATAACACTTATATAAGGCTTTTAAAGTCATTTTGATAGTAGGCTAATATAACTAATATAGACACTTACATCATGTGTTGTCCTCATTATAACACGTATATAAGACTTTTACAGCAATTTTGATAGTAGGCTATTATAGCTAATATAGACATTTACGTCATGTGTTGTCTTCATTATAACACTTATATAAGGCTTTTAAAGTCATTTTGATAGTAGGCTTATATAACTAATATAGACACTTACATCATGTTGTCTTCATTATAAGCCTTATATAAGGCTTTTAAAGTCATTTTGATAGTAGGCTAATATAACTACTATAGACACTTACATCATGTGTTGTCCTCATTATAAAACTCATATAAGACTTTTAAAGTTATTTTGATAGTAGGCTATTATAGCTAATATAGACACATACATCATTTGTTGCCTTCATTATAACACTTATATAAGGCTTTTTTAAAGTCATTTTGATAGTAGGCTAATATAAACATTTACATCATGTGTTGTCCTCATTATAAAACTCATATAAGACTTTTAAAGTTATTTTGATAGTAGGCTAATATAGCTAATATAGACACTTACATCATGTGTTGCCTTCATTATAACACTTATTTAAGACTTTTAAAGTCATTTTGATAGTAGGCTAATATAACTAATATAGACACTTACGTCATGTGTTGCCTTCATTACAAAACTTCATTTTTTGGGACTCCAGACTGATTTGTTTTTTGTATTTTTGGTTCCAATA
>NC_084569.2:14237458-14239958 GCF_033978685.3 Nerophis lumbriciformis
AGCTCATACCAGCATTCTTCCCTGCTTGGCACTCAGCATCAAGGGTTGGAATTGGGGGTTAAATCACCAAAAATGATTCCCGGGCGCGGCGCCGCTGCTGCCCACTGCTCCCCTCACCTCCCAGGGGGTGAACAAGGGGATGGGTCAAATGCAGAGGACACATTTCACCACAACTAGTGTGTGTGACAATCATTGCTACTTTAAATTAACTTTACACATACGAACTGTAGCACACAAAAAAGCACATTTAATTAAAAAAAACGTTATTATGGTCTTACCTTTACTTATAAATGAAGTCCATGCGCCGCTTCTTCTGAACAAAAGCATCGATAACTTGTTTATAGAAGTCTTCCTTATCTTTCTTCAGTTTTAAAAGTGTCTCTGTCTCGATGGAGATCTTCCTTCAATTATTACCTCCTGCTTCGATTGAAAGTCCAGTTTAGAAAACTGTTCTGCCCTCACTATATGTGTTGAGGTTATACAGCTTGGCAGACAGCTAACAACCAATCCAGGACGTTATAATAAAGTTCCAAAGCAGATGAATCCATTTAGGCTCTTTATTGTTGTTGATCTTGCTTTGTCTTGCACTGGACTTTTATTTATTTTTTTGTAAAACTGAAATACACACAATGACAATGTATAAGCTATATGATTCAATCAACACACTGAAATGCAATACACAAGATGTAAACATCAGCTCCACACAAATACACAGCACCACCATCAAACAAACACTGCTGAGTGTTGAAACTATTTCTATGGTGGAAATACACAACCGGCAGTCATTTTAAGTCCTCAAAAATCCATTAAATTAGTGCACAAAAATCGTTTTTCAATACACATCTTACTATCAAATTTAGCCACTTTCCACCTTTATATTGAGCCACATAAACAAGTTAAACAGTTTACTTACAGATTTATCTTTTCCAAGGCTTGTAAGAGGTAACACAACTTGTCTACTTCTTATTGTCTCATGAACTGAACTAACATCGTAAACCGGAAGTGCCCAAACTGATGACGCGCAGCATTTTCCCATCGCCACAAGGTGTCAGTAATAGTCCAAAATCAAACGGGCATAACAAAAACTGTTTTATTTTAGATATGTAATCCTCCATGTTAAAAGTCCAGGCGAGAGGAAAAAATAAACGATCGCTGCTAATTGTTGCTGCTTGTTGTCACTTATTCTGCAGCCGAGTAGTCGCAAGAATGATCTCTGGGATCACTACCGCCCTCTACCACCAGGAGGCGGGATTACTGCGAGCCTCACCCAGTGCGTCTTTTGCAGCCGTTTTATGATTGCTCAGCACAAGAAATATGTTACACACATACAGTTGTTGACAAAATACACTGTACATTATATACCTCAGCTAACTAAACTATGGAAATGTATAATATAATTCATATAGCAATACGGTCTCACTGCACAGCAGGCCAGCAGTTAGCCGAGTCATTGCGCAATCCATGGTGAGGCTCAACTGGCTGGTGACTCACCGCAAGTCTCTTCTCAGTATTTGAACGGCAAATGTGAAAATTCAGCGATTTTGAATAAAAATAATCTAAAACTGGTGAAGTTAAATGGAAAATAACTTTATAGTATAATCACTGGATACATATAACAATTTAATTAATTATTTTTCTTTTTACATTTTTTTTCCTTTCCATGATGGCACGTGAGGCCCCGTCTCACCTGCTTCCCCTGACTGCACGTCACTGGTACATATATACACACATATACATATATATACATACATATATATATACACATATGTATATATACACATACATATATATATGTATATATACATACATATATATGCATATATATATATATTGATTGGCAACACTAAATTGGCCCTAGTGTGTGAATGTGAGTGTGAATGTTGTCTGTCTATCTGTGTTGGCCCTGCGATGAGGTGGCGACTTGTCCAGGGTGTACACCGCCTTCCGCCCGATTGTAGCTGAGATAGGCTCCAGCGCCCCCCGTGACCCCAAAGGAAATAAGCGGTAGAAAATGGATGGATGGATATATATATATACATACATATATATACATACATACATATATATATATATATATATATATATATATATATATATATATATATATACATATATATATATATACATATATATATATATACATATACATATACATACACATATACATACATATATATATATATATATATATATATATATATATATATATATATATATATATATATATATATATATATATATATATATATATATAAAAAACCATATATACATACATATACATATCTATGAATTCCGAGCGCGATGATGTCATGTTATCGATGGGAAAATGCATTTTTAGACAATATGATTTGCCTGAGCGTCTAGGAGACACCAAGAGTAACAAGTGGTAGAAAATGGATTAGAAAGGACAGATTTAAAAAAATAATTAAAATATAAAAAATAACATTTTTTGACTTGTGTAGTTTGGGGACCCCTGGTTTACACATTTACATTTGTCTTT